>NW_022279904.1:0-21243 GCF_009193385.2 Nasonia vitripennis
ACCTTTCACTGATCAATTTCTAGAAAATAAATTCCAGTACTTCAATGCATTATAACATGTCATATCAACATAAAAATCTATGATTTAAATCAAATTTAGTTTTCATCGATAAAAATAAGCATCGATGCTTCAATTAGTACTCAAGTAGCGTCACCCCAAAGGTTAAAGTCATGATAAATTATTCGCAGTGAGTCACAAAAAACTTAACATATTGTCCCTATCTGCTGATAACTTACTCCAGTCCGTAATAAGCTTTTCCTCAATAATGCAATGTGATTCTACGGAATCATTAAATTCTATAAATGAAAGGAAAGTGCACTTACATCAACTGCTTGATCGTACGTATCGTTGCAATCAAACTTCAACAACTGCTTTGACTGTTCTCTCCAACTGGTCCTCATAGTAGAAAAATTTATCTTATCAAATTCGTGGACGTTACGCAATTGTATAGGCTAGTGGGACATACTTCATCGAAACATGTTTTCTCAATCTGATACAACAAAGCTAACCAAAACATCAGCTCAATCCAGCCGTAAGTATACATACAAAAGGCACTTGTATCAATCTCTCATTTTTCGACTATTGCTTCAGGACCCAGTACTCCCCCGTCAGAGGCTTAAAATCTTAAACACTAAAGTAACAATCAGCAACAAAAAGTTACTTTCACTATATACATACGCACATCAACATCAGAGCGTCTAGTCTCCCTGGTGGCACGGATGGATCTATAATTCTATACTAAGTGCATCTCCACGAGAAAACAGCTGACTGACAAGAACGAAGTTGCGTACCGTCACGCCACCACGCACACTGAGCTTTCCCGTGATACGCTCATGGCCCTCATGAAGTCATGGGTTAAACGGCCCTGAATCTTTCTTTCCCTATATAGCCTATATAGCCATATAGACCCACCCTACGTCACACGTCTGCCGTGACTTAGAGAAGGAGCGACGGAAAATCGCGAGAGAAAGAGAGAAGTAAGAACGATGAATAATGTTGCTTTGAAATGGCATTCGCCTCTACGGAGTTCCTTGACACATGACGGCTCGCTCGCTAAAGTCATTAACATCGTAGAAGGTATAAAAAGCTCATAAAAAGCACAACAAAAAAGCAGACGATAAAATATGTGTATGTATTGTGTGTGGGCGTGTGAGTGTGTGCGTGGGTGTGGGTGTGGGTGTGGGTGTGGGTGTGGGTGTGTGAGTGTGTGTGTGCAGGCTGACGAGCGAAGAAAAGAACCAGTCCGCTCAGCCGGTAGGTATTCAATCCTCTCGCTTGCTAAAATCATCCGCGGACAACCACTTAAGTCTTAAGGCCGTGATAGTTAAAAAAGCATATAGAGCACAACCTCAAGGCACAACGGCGGACTTTGTGTGGCGCTGTGCATCGTTGTGTGTTCTATGGCTCTCGTACCCTGTTGAAAATAATGACGTCATTGACTGACGTCATTAAATGACGTTAAATGACGTAATTTGAAGCTACAAATTGGAACCTTTTATGACGTCATTATTTTCAACAGGTGTACACTGCGCGTTATTATAGATCCGCACGGTATTACTACTAAATCTGACCGTCACAAAAAAACCACAAGGAGGAGTTTTCATATAGCTGTCATAGCGACAGTCACGGCGACAGTAATAATACCGTGGATCAATCCCCAGATAACATCACGTGGCGAGCACGGCGTGCCAGCACGCCGTGACCGCTCTGTGCCGTCAGTGTGCTGTCATAGTATGTCGCCGCGGAGCCGACATTCCGTGACCGTCCTGTGCCGTCATTGTGCTTTCCCGCGTGTAGAGCTTCAAGCTCTGGCAATATGACGGCACATCTGACAGGCACGCATGCCTCCACAAACGTGTTAGCACTGGGAAAGCACACGGATGGCACGTCGTGCTTACACTCAATGCACTTTTATACGGGCAAATAAATATAAATATACACAGAATAATAAGAAATATAATATATTATCTTTATTATCTACATTCACGGATATTTTTGGTATATATGGAATTATATTACACGTATCAGCATTTTCGCGCCAATTGTATACGTTCGCCCCGCCATTGCATCAGCCCTCGCGCCATTTGCAGTCTAGCCTTCGCATCGAAAGCCACGTGCCCTTACGACGCTCGCATTCATACGCAATAATTATAATTATAAATATAGCGGATCATTAATTAATACCAGTGCCTGTGTGACTTGTGGTGTAGCAGCTGGCAAGACTTGTGGCATTTTTTCAAAATTTGCAGCTTTTGAGGAGTGCAACTTGGGAAAACATCGACCAGAAGCGTAAAAAGTTATCTTCAAATTATTACTTTTCATCAATCCTTTCCTGTCATTCATTCATAGTTTTTTATAATATTTCCATGTATAACTGATTAAGACGTGTCGAGCCCGCATCGTAAAATGAGTAAATTGAAAAATAACCTTATTTTATTTACATATTACACACACACACATAATATATATATATAAAATATAATATATTATTATGCGTGTACAGACTCTATTGTTATATAATTTCATAATTAATTCTGTCGTGTTCCTATAAACAATAGTTTTTTTCGGTGAAAAATGTTTTAACGTTTTAAACTAACCTTTCTTTAGCCACTAATTTACTCATTTTGTTTAGCCACCGTATTAATTATCGTAAAAGCTATATTTTATATTCTGTTTTATAAATAATTATTAACTTATAACATATAGGTGTGTGTGTGTGTGTGTGTGTGTGTGTATAGAGACTCTGGTATCGCCAATAAAATTTTAAAATAATTTGTCGTGCCTATATATATACATATATATAAACTATATCATATATATATCAATTGTTTTTTTTTCTGTGAAATATTTTTTAACTTTTGAAACTAACCTTTTTTACCCCACTTTCTACATTTTGTTTAGCCAGCCTGTATTTTAATTATCATAAAAAACTAAATTTTATATTCTCTTTTATAAATAATTTTTAACTAATACATATAGGTGTGTGTATATACCGCCATCGGGGCATTAGCGCGCCTTAATAGAGATTCAGATATCGCCGATATAATTTTTTTCCGTGAAAAATTGTTTATTTACCTTTTTACACTAACCTTTCTTTTGCGATTTATCATTTTATTTAGCCAGCGTATTAATTGTCGTTAAAGCTCTATTCTATATTTTTTTTATAAAATAATCATTAATTAATAAACATATAAGTGTGTTAGTGTATACTTGCCATCGGGGCGCTGCCGCGCCCCTTGATAGAGACTCTGATATCGCCGATATATATTTTAAAATAATTTGCTGTGCCTTTATAAATCATAGTTTATAATAGTTTTTTTCGGTGAAATAAATTTTTTAACATTTAAAATAACCCTTAATTTAGACCACTTTATTTTGTTTAGCAGCCTATATAATATTTAATTTTCATAAAAAGCTACTTTTCTTATTAAATAATTATTAAATTTTTCTACTAACCTTAGTGTATACAATTATTTACGCTTAAGGGCGGTCGCTCGTAAAATCATCCCTAGTTTTAAGTTAATGAATCATTCAACTGAAAGAAAATTAAATCAGACATTTAAATGTGTTTCTTTGCCTTCTTATTCATTTTGTTGTGGCATTTGTATTAAATTATAGAAATTATTTGTTTATCATGATTGAAACAAATTAGTTTAATTTTAATTAATGTAATTTTAGTCACTAAAAGACCGTTTTGTTTAATTTTCTTAACAGTTGTGATAAAAATAATTCGATTAAGGATTAATAAATTTGTTAAATTTGAAGTTAAGCCTGATTCGATTGACTGTTTTATTTGAATCAAGCTCTTTGAACCATGCATAAACTCAAATCTATGCGTACTCGTAAACCCTTGAATTCTGTGGTTATGATCACAGAGCCCGTATGTGTCGTTTACTTAACAGAGGCACGACAAGTGTCCTCTGAAAGCATTATTAATAATGAATCTGAAGCTTCTGGCGGTGAATCCATTGACCAAAATCTCAGTGACTCGGCACATAGTGAAAATTATGTTCTCAATGAAAACGCAGTCGATGATGTTGCTTTCAATAGTGATGATGGTCACGATAGTGAAAGGTTTCAGGATATGTCAGACCATGCATCGACGACTGAATTTTCGGATTCGTTAAATTCTACTGTAGTATCTAATCAAGGCGATGCATTTTTCAATATCGAAGATTTCGAAGCTCATCTTGCCACCGCTTTCACAGAAGCCAATATGAATCATCAACAGATTAAAATTGTTTTGAAAGTTCTGAAAACCCATGATTGTTTTTCTACTTTACATGAGGATCCCCGAACAATATTGAAGACTCCTAATTCCTCAACTCCTATTTGAAAATTGCTGGAGGGGATTATCTTCATTTAGGTGTTGAACAGGTCTTCGTCGCATTCTTTTTGTCCACTCCTGCGGAAATGATTCCTGATGTTCTGCTAGTAGATATGAGCACTGATGAGGCATCACTCGATAAAGCTAGTAAAATTATTATGTGGCCAATTCAAATTAGAATTGTAAATATTGCTAAAAGTAGTCCAGAGATTGTTGGTATTTTTAAAGGTACAAAAAACCAACGAATGCTACATTGTTTTTTCAACTCGTTGTCGATGAGTTTAATAGGATTTTTGAAACTGGTATAGATTTGCAGGGTGAAAATAAATTTTTGAAATTCCGATGTTTTATTGCTGATGCACCTGCCCGATCTTTTTCATTAGGTCATTGTGGACATAACTCTAAAGCTTCGTGTTCTAGATGCTGGGTGAGAGGGGAATTTATTCGTCCAGGAGTAATGGTTTATCGTGGCGTTGATCATGCTCGTCGTACGCAGGAAGAGTATCATTGCAAGTTATACAGATCATCACAAAACAGAATGCCCAATAGGAAAACTTGATTTAATGTAGTTACAAATACTGTATTTGACTACATGCATTAGGTGTTTAGGTCTTATGAGAAAATTTTCAGGGATTAATGGATGGCAGGTTTATAGAATCAGTTAGGTTATCCGCTCCAAATAGAAGAATATTAATGATCGTATGCAGCAAATCAAATCTACTGTCCCGCAGAGTTTGCCCGTAAACCTATCAATGCAGAAAAGCATGGTAAATTTAAAGCTACCGGAACAAAGGCAA
The DNA here is from genome assembly GCF_009193385.2 of Nasonia vitripennis. Classification (NCBI taxonomy): domain Eukaryota; kingdom Metazoa; phylum Arthropoda; class Insecta; order Hymenoptera; family Pteromalidae; genus Nasonia; species Nasonia vitripennis. The sequence goes on from NW_022279904.1 coordinate 5,125, forward strand.
TTCTTTTTATACTGGCGCTGCAATGTTTTATGGTTGATGAATTCGGCTGTTTTTATGCACTTTCTCCTACTTCATGCAGCTATGAGGATATTTGCAAATCCTTTAGCTTCCAATGAATTAATTGACTTAGCAGAACAGTTCATAAAAATATTTGTTGATAGAGCATCAGATGTTTATGGCATTGAATTCTTTCATACAACACCCATGCTTTGTTACACCTTGCTGAGGATGTGAGATCATTGGAACTTTAGATTCTTTTTCTGCATTTCCATATGAAAATAATATGACGTATTTAGAAAATTGTGCAGAAAACCTGCTCAACATTTGGAACAAATTTCTAAAAGACGTTCTGAGAATTGTTCCGTTAACGTCAGGAAGCGTGTTGATAGTAACAGTTTCAAATTTATCAGTTCACATTCAGATGGCCCAGAACTGAAATTGATTATACCTATAGGCAGTATAAAAAGTAGTTATGGAGGATCTCAGGTATTATCAGTCTTCAGTCTGATAATACATTCATTCTTCGAAATAAATCAATTTGCGTTGTTCAAAATGTTATTGTAATTAACGACAAAGATTTGTATCTTCTGGTCAAAAGTTTTAGGCTAGTTCAAAACTTCTATGATTATCCTTGTCCTTCTTCATCTCTTGGTGTTTTCCTTTGCTCTGAGCTATCTCCACATCTTTCTCTTATAAGATTTGAAGAAATAGAAAGCAAATGTTTTAGGATGCCCTACTGGCTAGAACTATCCACAAAAGATGTGTTCCAGAAATATTCATTGTTACTAAAATTTTATCGTCGCATCGTGATTAGTACGCACATTTATTTTATTTAATCTCGTCTTTGATTTTATTTTTTTTTTAATATTTCGTTTCATTATCGCATATCCTATTCTAAAAAAGACATCGTAATCAATTTATTTGTTCTCTGATTGGCTGGTCGTTTCGCGCGCGATTTCTGCGTATATTGAATTCCTAACCTCACAAAGTGAAAATAAAGAAAAACAACGTACATGGGGCATTTAAATCGCTAGTAATCGAAAAAGAAATATTAGATGTCAAATTATTTTCCAATTTTTATATTAGTGTATTAGATTTTGTTTTCACATTCTTCGCATGTATATAATAACTAATATTTAAGTTAAACGGTGTGGTGGTTTGGCAACCTGAGATTTTATCCAAAATATAACTTGGATTTTTTAAATGCCAAACTTCTGAGCCTACCCTGAGCCTTGAAAACCTAACCTGAGATTTTAAGCTATTTTCACATTTTATGGCTGAAACCTTCGATAGAGGACCCAGCTCATTTCCATAATCAATAGACTTTGGAAGAATCCACTCAAACTTAAAAGTTGTACAAAGAGAGCAACTTGCGGGAGCCATGCAACTATATCACCCATACTTGTATGTAGCACAAAGATATACTTAAGTTATGTTCGCCTGAATACGCGCGCGCGCGCGCGTGTGTGTGTGCGTGCGGTAGCTATTAACTTTCTCCCTCCATTTATGTCACTCCCTTTTTCCCTCTTTAACTAGTTCCCTCTCACCTTTCGAACCTCTCTACCCGACCTGTCTGTCTTGCTACCTATTGTCACGCACCCTTTTTCCATCGTCCAGTTTTCACTATTTTCTTCTCTCTCTCTCTCTCTCTCTCTCTCTCTCTCTCTCTCTTCTCTCTCTCTCTCTCTCTCTCTTTCCCGCCCTTCCCCCTCCCATCGCTTCTCCATCCCTCCCATAAGTAAGTTTTCTTCCATTATACCGGATCACAAAGTATCCTATCGTCCTTGGATGAAATCGAATGTTAATGCGAGTAGAGAAAAATAGTACACTCGGGAATATGGTATGCTCGTTCAGTATGCATGTTCGAAAAAATCTTGTACTTTCCCTTTTTGTAATGTACTGTCACTTAGTATGCATATGAAGACAATTTAACGTTCGCAGATGTCCCGTATACAAAAAAAATTGGGGGGAGCTTCTCCTGAAACAGCTACGTCCAACCTCATGGCTGATTTGCAGAGGACCCAGGCTGAGAACCCTAAGTTGTTCCAAATGCTGCAGAAGTCTCCAGTACATCAGCATCGGAACGATATTACGCGGAAAAACAGCACCCCGAACGTTAATAAACAACCGTATAAACATCAGGCAACTAATAGTAGTAGGCACTTAAGTAGACGAGACGAAAATATACCTCAAGGTAGTTTCAAAACCTACTAATATTGAAAAATTCAAATTTCTCGCTTCATGTATCGTAATTTTGTTTCTTTATTTGTTATAAAAATAACAAATAATAAAAACAAATTACGATAACCACGCTGTTGTTGCCTTCAGTAATTTAAATATCCATCGCTTTACAAAAGTAGGATGCCCACGGATATAGGAAAAATCGGCCCCCTCGGGGAACGACCGCTTACCCCTGAACTACCCCCTAGCTTTTTCAATTAGAAATCACCCTTTGCAGCATTATTTTTTGATTTTCGGGCGTCAATCGAAAGGTCTTGATAGCAGCTACTTTCTTTTAGGTTTTCAACAGGCAAGGCACCTTTAAATCAGTGAAAAATAGAAAAATAAATAAAGCCAAAGCTCCGGCACGCCCTTGTCGTGGTTCTGGGTATAGCTAAGTTCGGAGATCTTGTTCTAAAAACTCAAGGTTTCATCAACGCTTAAGAGTGCTCCATACCTCGAGTGACCCGCCACCTAGCTTAAAAAACATTTTTTGTTAATTATAATTACTTGATGAACTTTATTACCATAAATCAAGTTTCGCCACTTGTAGTAAGTACAATGGAATGTTTTTAAAAAAAATTAGGCAATTAAAATTAAATAATAACGACGTATTTCGTCAGACAAAGTCAAATTGTAGTTAGCAAAATGGCCTCTTCAAATTTGTCCGATGAAATACGTCGTTATTATTTAATTTTAATTGCCTAATTTTTTTTTAAACATTCCTTTGTACTTACTACAAGTGGCGAAACTCAATAATATCCACTTTTCGATGGTTAAGTTTGTTTACATCATTAATGATTATTGAGGTGCGATGTGGAGGGCGCTGCTAAAATTCGGACTTCCGGTATGAAGACGAAGCACTCTTAAATAGATTCAACAGTTGCTCAAAATCTACGTTAAAAGTGCGTCGCCCATTTAAAACCTCACTGAGGAGGTAGCTGCTATCGAGATCTTTCCATTGACGCCCGAAAAGTAAAAAAATAAAGGTTCCGAAAATCTTAGGGTTGCGTCGCCCATTTGCAATCTCACTGAGAAGGTAGCCTATATCGAGACCTTTCGATTGACCTTTACAAAGTCTAAAAATAATGGTGTAAAGCTCCAACTTTAGAGTATTTCGTAATTTTTTACAACGTTTCAGGGTGAAAACTTCATCGCTAAATATCTCAGCTTTCCTCGAAGTATGGGGGTTGATTTTTTACATACGCGCTTTTCATAATCTAAACGATGGTATAGGTTTCTTACGTACCCCGAGGAGACCGATTTTTCCTACATCCGTGGGCATTCTCCTTTGAAGTTTATATACAAATATTCCGTTGAATGGCATTTAAATAATGTCTTAAAATCGCGTAATTTATATATAACCTTAAACTTTATAAATTACAGACAATTGTGAAGCGAAATTTGAATTTTCAATCGACTATCAGACCCTTTAATTATATTATAAATTGATATTGTTTCAAATCAATTATTAATGTTAAACAGCCTCAACGTCCAACATGACCATGGAAAAGTTTCAAAGAGAAGTTCTACAGTCATTGAGGTAAACAATGATAATTCAAGAATAGCCTTATCGATTATAATCTATAATTTTCCTTCAATTGTAGTGATCTAAAAGAAAGGTTATCTGACTGCGAGCGTATGACTAAGTAAGTAATAAAATCATTAACTTTGTAACTAAATAAAATATGCATAATCGGAGAGAGAGAGAGAGAGAGAGAGAGAGAGAGAGAGAGAGAGAGAGAGAGAGAGAGGGAGAGAAGGGATGTAGGAGGCAGGGAACCATTTTCTTTCATTTTAATCAGTTTGAATCTTTAACTTTAATCAGTTTGAGTCTTTAACTATTGTGGATAAGAATTCACCATTTAAGTCGATAAGATTGCAATTGACTTGAATAAAAATAAAAATAAAAATAAAAATCTTAATTCCACTTTTTGCATTAGAACTTGATGAAACGTGGTAAAATACGATAAAAATCGATATGAGTCGATAAAACTTGATATGAAAATTTACAATTTGAATCGCTAGACCATTTTCTTCTTGGAATTCCATCAATTTCAATTGTAATTTTTCATATTAAGTTTTATCGACTTATATCGATTTTTATCGTATGTATCAAGTTTTATCAAGTTCTAATTCAAAAAGTGGAATTAAAATTGACTATTCAAGTCGATAAGTGATCTAATCGACTTCTATCGACCTTTTCTAACAGGGAGTGGGGGAAAAAATTTAAGAAGAGGAGAAAATGAGGGAGAATGGAGAAGGGAGGAAGGGAGGGCGGATCTAAGAAAAAGTGGAAAAGACAGTGAGATAGGGAAAGTGGGTGGGAAAAATCATGCCCGAGATTATTGGTTATTGAGATAGTTGAATTTTTTAGGGAAAACAATTCAATGTTGAAGACTCTTACGGCGAAAAAGAAAGTGGGAAAAATGAGTTGTCCAAGCTGGTTGCCTTTTAAAAGTGTCGAAGATCTAATTTCCTTTGAAAATGTTGATGACGAAACATTCAATCAAACTGTAAGAATATTATATTTCAATCTGTGTGTGTGTGTGTGTGCGTGTACGTGGGTGTGTATTTGAACATGTGTATCTGTGTGTGCGTAAGTGTGCGTGTATGTGTGTGTGTTTGATCATGTGTATCTCTGTGTGTGCGTAAGTGTGTGTGTGTGCATGTGTGTGTGTTTAAGCGTGTATGCGTAAGTGTATTATGTGTGTGAGTGCAGTGTGTGTGTTTGTGTGTGTTTATGCGTGTGTGTGTATGTGTGTGTGTTTGATCATGTGTATCTGTGTGTGTGCGTAAGAGTGTGGATAGGTGTGTGCATGTGTGTGTGTTTAAGCGTGTGTGCGTAAGTGTATTATGTGTGTTAGTGCAGTGTGTGTGTTTATGTGTGTGTGTGTGTGTGTGCACGCGCGCGAAAACGTTTGTATGTATGTATTATTAAATATATAATTTGCAGGTCGATTATCTAGTGTATTTGGGCGGCCGCAACGTCGAGGATAGTCTTTCCCTATACCTCAAGAGCAGCTTTGAAGTGACGGAGAGTTTGCTTAAAAAAGTATCTTGGCTTGGCCAGCCAAGTAAAAATATTACAAGCCTTTCTGAATCACGCTTCATAAGAGCTTGTGAAGGTAATATTCTGTTTTTGTGATAATAATACTTTCACCACCTTTGTTCCTCCTCTCCCATCCCTCCTCCTTGCCTTTCTTTGTTTCCTCGTCCCTTCTTTCCTCCCTTACTTTTTGTTTTTTCCCGTCTCTATTGAGCCCCTGCTCCCTCCATTTCTCTCCCGCCCCCCAACTCCTGCCCTCTCCTCCTTCCTTTATCTTTTATACCCGTCTACACTCTGCCTTATCCTTCTTTTCTTTTTTTTGCTCCTTCTGCCTTTCTTCCATTCTCCCTTCCTCTTTTATTTCCTCACTTACTCCCTCTCTGCCTCCCTCTTTGTTTTCTTCTTAATATGTTGATCATATAATTACTTTCCTTTTGCAGAAGCGGTGTCCTCATACAATAAGTTTCGAAAGCCCAATAACACAGAGTTTTCGGACGCTGTGACCAAAGCTCTGAAGGCTCTTAAAGAGAACTTACGGCGCCAAATTGTAGCAAAAGCTGCTAAAAAGCAGCTACCTCGACGATCAAGGTCTCGCTCTTCGGGTGGGAGCAAGGAACAGAGTAGGGGCGTGATGGAGCTTGAAGGAGGGCAACCAACTCGGCAGTCCCGACCCAGGTCTCGCTCTCCGGACGGAAGCAAGGATCAGAGGAGGAAGGTGATGGGACTTCAAAAAAAAATACCACCTCGGCAGTCCAGAGTCTCGGAAGTCCAGAGTTCAGAGTCAGAATTCCTGAGTCACAACAATACCTCACTACTGTGAGTAGTCTTTTACTAAAATTATTTGGCATTTTTTTAACATCGAAAAATAATACTATTCTTTCCCCTCCCTCACTCTTTCGCTATCGCCCCCTCCCCTTCCTTCTTCACTGCCTATTATTATTTCCTTTCTTACTTGATTTCCGTCCCTCTCTCCCAGGACTCAATCGCCAGATGGAAGCAAGGATCGGAGAAGGGACGTGATGGAGCTTCACGGAAAGCAACCATATCGGCTGTCCCGACCACCCAGGTCTCGCTCTCCGGATGGGAGCAATGATCGGAGAAGAAGCTTGATGGGGCTTCAAAAAAAGCGACCGCCTCAACAGTCCAGATCCAGGTCTCGATCGCCGGATTTAAGGGAGAATCGCTTCGAAACAAGCACTTCGAGGAGAAGGAGCATGGAGCTTCAAAAAAAGCAGGAACTACCTCGACAGTCCAGACTCAGATCTCGCTCTCCGTGTGGGAGCGAGGATTACTTTGAAGCCAGTACTCCAAAGAAAAGTAAGGTGATGGAGCAGGAGCAGAACGAATTTCTGAGTCGCAACGATACCTTACTACTGTGAGTAGCCTTTTTAACACTGTAAAATAATAATATTCTCTCCCCTCCCTCACTCTTTCACTATCGCCCCCTCCCCTTCCTTCTTCACTGCCTATTATTATTTCCTTTCTTACTTGATTACCGTACCTTTCACCATCCCTCTCTTCTCTGTACTTTCATGTCTTCCTCACTCCCTGCAACCCTTCAATCTCTCTCTCTCTCTCTCTCTCTCTCTCTCTCTCTCTCTCTCTCTCTCTCTCTCTCTCTCTCTCTCTCTCTCTCTCTCACTCTCTCTCTCTCTCTCTCTCTCTCTCACTCTCTCTCACTCTCTCTCTCACTCTCTCTCTCTCTCTCTCTCTCTCTCTCTCTCTCTCTCTCTCTCTCTCTCACTCTCTCTCTCTCACTCTCTCTCTCTCACTCTCTCTCTCTCTCTCTCTCTCTCTCTCTCTCTCTCCTCTCTCTCTCTCTCTCTCTCTCTCTCTCTCTCTCTCTCTCTCGCCTTTACAAGTTCTCACCCTTTTTGCCCTAATTCCCTTCTCTTCTTCCTTCCTTTCTCCATCCTGTTCTACCTTTTCCTAGTTTTCTTTCCTCCCCCCTCTCTCTCTCACTCTCTTTCTTTTCCCCTTCTTCCCTCTCGCCTTTACAAGCTCTCACCCTTTTTGCCCTGATTCCCTTTTTTCGCCTTCCTTCCATCTCGCCCTTTCTAGCTCTCACTCTTCTTCGCTCCATTCTTTCCTACCAGCCTCCTTCTTTGCCTTCGGCTTCCTATTTATTTTTATTAACAAAAAAATTGTTTTTCAGACCACATAATATTAACACAACAACCGTCGTCTCCGAGATTCATAATGTCCAGAATGACGAAAATTCTCTGGAAAATATCGGCAATCGTGGAGGCGATGATATCGAGAGTGTTGCTGAGTTCCAGAATGATGCGCAAGATATGGAGGCTAATTATAATGAAGAAAATGATGCAGTAGCTGAGGCGAGTGATGCAGATGAAGGAAATAAGAATTATAATGATCAAGAAAATGAAGATGAAAGCGATGACGAAGCAATGCAAATTGAGTGCCTTGTAGACGACCCCGACGTTCGATCATACATACTTTCGCAGACTGCGATGGAACAAAAATTATTTTTTAAAAATAATATATAAAAAATAAAGTTTATCAATTAAAATTAATATATTCTTATTATTTAGTAAATATATTATTAATTTAATATAAATAAAAATATTTAGTTAATTGCTGCCTGTGGAGATCACGCTGTGACCGCAATGTGACGGCACAGTGCTGTCACGGTATGCTAGCACGCTGTGACCGCAATGTGACGGCACAGTGCTGTCACGGTGTGCTAGCACGCTGTGACCGCGATGTGCCGGCACAGTGCTTTCACGCTGATTGAATTTTTGAGTCCACGCGGCGGCACATTGATTCAGCACTGTGACAGCACATGGACAGCACGCGTGCTTTCCACACGTGCCGTCACTGTGCCGTCCTGGGAGCGGGGCAGGAATTAGTCACAGTGCAGCCACGCATGTCACACGCATGTCATCATTGTGCCATCACTGTGCCGACATGATGTTATCTGGGTCACGCGCAGTGTACATACTTCTAATTACTTATACTCTTAAATACTTCAAAATTGATGAAATGGTTGCCTTTATAGGTGCTACCATCCGGATGGTAGAACGGAAAATGGGGGCTAATGCCAAAGAAATATTGTTTTTTAATTATTGTTTGTTTAGTAAAATTATTAAAAATTATTAATTTCTTCGACATTAGCCCCCATTTTCCGTACTACCATCCGGATGGTAGCACCTGTAAAGGCAACCATTTCATCAATTTTGAAGTATTTAGAAGTACAACCTGTTGAAAATAATGACGTCATTAGATGACGTCATAAAAGGTTCCAATCTGTACCCAGATAACATCACGTGGCGAGCACGGCGTGCCAGCACGCCGTGACCGCTCTGTGCCGTCAGTGTGCTGTCATAGTATGTCGCCGCGGAGCCGACATTCCGTGACCGTCCTGTGCCGTCATTGTGCTTTCCCGCGTGTAGAGCTTCAAGCTCTGGCAATATGACGGCACATCGACAGCACGCATGCTCCACAAACGTGTTAGCACTGGGAAAGCACACGGATGGCACGTCGTGCTTAACACTCAATGCACTTTTATACGGGCAAATAAATATAAATATACACAGATAATAAGAAAATATAATATATTTATCTTTATTATCTACATTTCACGGATATTTTTGGTATATATGGAATTATATACACGTATCAGCATTTTCGCGCCAATTGTATACGTTCGCCCCGCCATTGCATCAGCCCTCGCGCCATTTGCAGTCTAGCCTTCGCATCGAAAGCACGTGCTTACGACGCTCGCATTCATACGCAAAATAATTATAATTATAAATATAGCGGATCATTAATTAATACCAGTGCCTGTGTGACTTGTGGTGTAGCAGCTGGCAAGACTTGTGGCATTTTTTCAAAATTTGCAGCTTTTGAGGAGTGCAACTTGGAAAACATCGACCAGAAGCGTAAAAGTTATCTTCAAATTATTTACTTTTCATCAATCCTTTCTGTCATTCATTCATAGTTTTTTTATAATATTTCCATGTATAACTGATTAAGACGTGTCGAGCCCGCATCGTAAAATGAGTAAATTTGAAAAATAACCTTATTTTATTTACATATTACACACACACACATATATATATATATAAATATATATATATATATATGCGTGTACAGACTCTATTGTTAATATAATTTCATAATTAATTTGTCGTGTTCCTATAAACAATAGTTTTTTTCGGTGAAAAATGTTTTAACGTTTTAAACTAACCTTTCTTTAGCCACTAATTTACTCATTTTGTTTAGCCACCGTATTAATTATCGTAAAAGCTATATTTTATATTCTGTTTTATAAATAATTATTAACTTATAACATATAGGTGTGTGTGTGTGTGTGTGTGTGTGTATAGAGACTCTGGTATCGCCAATAAAATTTTAAAATAATTTGTCGTGCCTATATATATACATATATATAAACTATATCATATATATATCAATTGTTTTTTTTTTTCTGTGAAATATTTTTTAACTTTTGAAACTAACCTTTTTTACCCACTTTCTACATTTTGTTTAGCCAGCTGTATTTTAATTATCATAAAAACTAAATTTTATATTCTCTTTTATAAATAATTTTTAACTAATAACATATAGGTGTGTGTATATACTCGCCATCGGGGCATTAGCGCGCCTTAATAGAGATTCAGATATCGCCGATATAATTTTTTTCCGTGAAAAATTGTTTATTTTACTTTTTACACTAACCTTTCTTTTGCGATTTTATTCATTTTATTTAGCCAGCTGTATTAATTGTCGTTAAAGCTCTATTCTATATTTTTTTATAAATAATCATTAATTAATAACATATAAGTGTGTTAGTGTATACTTGCCATCGGGGCGCTGCCGCGCCCCTTGATAGAGACTCTGATATCGCCGATATAATTTTAAAATAATTTGCTGTGCCTTTATAAATCATAGTTTATAATAGTTTTTTTCGGTGAAATAAATTTTTTAACATTTAAAAATAACCTTAATTTAGCCACTTTATTTTGTTTAGCAGCTATATAATATTTAATTTTCATAAAAGCTACTTTTCTTATTAAATAATTATTAAATTTTCTACTAACCTTAGTGTATACAATTATTTACGCTTAAGGGGCGGTCGCTCGTAAAATCATCCCTAGTTTTAAGTTTAATGAATCATTCAACTGAAAGAAAATTTAAATCAGACATTTAAATGTGTTTCTTCTTTGCCTTTTATTCATTTTGTTGTGGCATTTGTATTAATTATAGAATTTATTTGTTTACTATGATTGAAAAATTAGTTTAATTTTAATTAATGTAATTTTAGTCACTAAAAGACCGTTTGTTTAATTTTCTTAACAGTTGTGATAAAAATAATTCGATTAAGGATTAATAAATTTGTTAAATTGAAGTTAAGCTGATTCGATTGACTGTTTTATTTGAATCAAGCTCTTTGAACCATGCATAAACTCAAATCTATGCGTACTCGTAAACCCCTTGAATTCTGTGGTTATGATCACAGAGCCCGTATGTGTCGTTTACTTAACAGAGCACGACAAGTGTCCTCTGAAAGCATTATTAATAATGAATCTGAAGCTTCTGGCGGTGATTCCATTGACCATAATCTCAGTGACTCGGCACATAGTGAAAATTATGTTCTCAATGAAAACGCAGTCGATGATGTTGCTTTCAATAGTGATGATGGTCACGATAGTGAAAGGTTTCAGGATATGTCAGACCATGCATCGACGACTGAATTTTCGGATTCGTTAAATTCTACTGTAGTATCTAATCAAGGCGATGCATTTTTCAATATCGAAGATTTCGAAGCTCATCTTGCCACCGCTTTCACAGAAGCCAATATGAATCATCAACAGATTAAAATTGTTTTGAAAGTTCTGAAAACCCATGATTGTTTTTCTACTTTACATGAGGATCCCCGAACAATATTGAAGACTCCTAATTTCTCAACTCCTATTTTGAAAATTGCTGGAGGGGATTATCTTCATTTAGGTGTTGAACAGGGTCTTCGTCGCATTCTTTTGTCCACTCCTGCGGAAATGATTCCTGATGTTCTGCTAGTAGATATGAGCACTGATGAGGCATCACTCGATAAAGCTAGTAAAATTATTATGTGGCCAATTCAAATTAGAATTGTAAATATTGCTAAAAGTAGTCCAGAGATTGTTGGTATTTTTAAAGGTGACAAAAAACCAACGAATGCTACATTGTTTTTTCAACTCGTTGTCGATGAGTTTAATAGGATTTTTGAAACTGGTATAGATTTGCAGGGTGAAAATAAATTTTTGAAATTCCGATGTTTATTGCTGATGCACCTGCCCGATCTTTTTCATTAGGTCATTGTGGACATAACTCTAAAGCTTCGTGTTCTAGATGCTGGGTGAGAGGGGAATTTATTCGTCCAGGAGTAATGGTTTATCGTGGCGTTGATCATGCTCGTCGTACGCAGGAAGAGTATTCATTGCAAGTTGATACAGATCATCACAAAACAGAATGCCCAATAGGAAAACTTGATTTTAATGTAGTTACAAATACTGTATTTGACTACATGCATTTAGTGTGTTTAGGTCTTATGGAGAAAATTTTTCAGGGATTAATGGATGGCAGGTTTATAGAATCAGTTAGGTTATCCGCTCCAAATAGAAGAATATTAAGTGATCGTATGCAGCAAATCAAATCTTACTGTCCCGCAGAGTTTGCCCGTAAACCTATCAATGCAGAAAAGCATGGTAAATTTAAAGCTACCGAACAAAGGCAAATTCTTTTTTATACTGGCGCTGCAATGTTTTATGGTTTGATGAATTCGGCTGTTTTTATGCACTTTCTCCTACTTCATGCAGCTATGAGGATATTTGCAAATCCTTTAGCTTCCAATGAATTAATTGACTTAGCAGAACAGTTCATAAAAATATTTGTTGATAGAGCATCAGATGTTTATGGCATTGAATTTCTTTCATACAACACCCATGCTTTGTTACACCTTGCTGAGGATGTGAGATCATTTGGAACTTTAGATTCTTTTTCTGCATTTCCATATGAAAATAATATGACGTATTTTAGAAAATTGTGCAGAAAACCTGCTCAACATTTGGAACAAATTTCTAAAAGACGTTCTGAGAATTGTTCCGTTAACGTCAGGAAGCGTGTTGATAGTAACAGTTTCAAATTTATCAGTTCACATTCAGATGGCCCAGAACCTGAAATTGATTATACCTATAGGCAGTATAAAAAAGTAGTTTATGGAGGATCTCAGGTATTATCAGTCTTTCAGTCTGATAATACATTCATTCTTCGAAATAAATCAATTTGCGTTGTTCAAAATGTTATTGTAATTAACGACAAAGATTTGTATCTTCTGGTCAAAAGTTTTAGGCTAGTTCAAAACTTCTATGATTATCCTTGTCCTTCTTCATCTCTTGGTGTTTTCCTTTGCTCTGAGCTATCTCCACATCTTTCTCTTATAAGATTTGAAGAAATAGAAAGCAAATGTTTTAGGATGCCCTACTGGCTAGAACTATCCACAAAAGATTGTGTTCCAGAAATATTCATTGTTACTAAAATTTTATCGTCGCATCGTGATTAGTACGCACATTTATTTTATTTAATCTCTTCTTTGATTTTATTTTTTTTTTTAATATTTCGTTTCATTATCGCATATCCTATTCTAAAAAAGACATCGTAATCAATTTATTTGTTCTCTGATTGGCTGGTCGTTTCGCGCGCGATTTCTGCGTATATTTGAATTCCTAACCTCACAAAGTGAAAATAAAGAAAAACAACGTACATGGGGCATTTTAAATCGCTAGTAATCGAAAAAAGAAATATTAGATGTCAAGATTATTTTCCAATTTTTATATTAGTGTATTAGATTTTGTTTTCACATTCTTCGCATGTATATAATAACTAATATCTTTAAGTTAAAACGGTGTGGTGGTTTGGCAACCTGAGATTTTATCCAAAAATATAACTTGGATTTTTTAAATGCGCAAACTTCTGAGCCTACCCTGAGCCTTGAAAACCTAACCTGAGATTTTAAGCTATTTTCACATTTTATGGCTGAAACCTTCGATAGAGGACCCAGCTCAATTTCCATAATCAATAGACTTTGGAAGAATCCACTCAAACTTAAAGTTGTACAAAGAGAGCAACTTGCGGGAGCCATGCAACTATATCACCCATACTTGTATGTAGCACAAAGATATACTTAAGTTATGTTCGCCTGAATACGCGGCGCGCGCGCGCGTGTGTGTGTGCGTGCGGTAGCTATTAACTTTCTCCCTCCATTTATGTCACTCCCTTTTTCCCTCTTTAACTAGTTCCCTCTCACCTTTCGAACCTCTCTACCCGACCTGTCTGTCTTGCTACCTTATTGTCACGCACCCTTTTTTCCATCGTCCAGTTTTCACTATTTTCTTCTCCTCTCTCTCTCTCTCTCTCTCTCTCTCTCTCTCCTCTCTCTCTCTCTCTCTCTCTCTTTCCCGCCCTTCCCCCTCCCATCGCTTCTCCATCCCTCCCATAAGTAAGTTTTCTTCCATTATACCGGATCACAAAGTATCCTATCGTCCTTGGATGAAATCGAATGTTAATGCGAGTAGAGAAAAATAGTACACTCGGGAATATGGTATGCTCGTTCAGTATGCATGTTCGAAAAATCTTGTACTTTCCCTTTTTTTGTAATGTACTGTCACTTAGTATGCATATGAAGACAATTTAACGTTCGCAGATGTCCCGTATACAAAAAAAATTGGGGGGAGCTTCTCCTGAAACAGCTACGTCCAACCTCATGGCTGATTTGCAGAGGACCCAGGCTGAGAACCCTAAGTTGTTCCAAATGCTGCAGAAGTCTCCAGTACATCAGCATCGGAACGATATTACGCGGAAAAACAGCACCCCGAACGTTAATAAACAACCGTATAAACATCAGGCAACTAATAGTAGTAGGCACTTAAGTAGACGAGACGAAAATATACCTCAAGGTAGTTTCAAAACCTACTAATATTGAAAAATTCAAATTTCTCGCTTCATGTATCGTAATTTTGTTTCTTTTATTTGTTATAAAAATAACAAATAATAAAAACAAAATTACGATAAACCACGCTGTTGTTGCCTTCAGTAATTTAAATATCCATCGCTTTACAAAAGTAGGATGCCCACGGATATAGGAAAAATCGGCCCCCTCGGGGAACGACCGCTTACCCCTGAACTACCCCCTAGCTTTTTCAATTAGAAATCACCCTTTGCAGCATTATTTTTTGATTTTTCGGGCGTCAATCGAAAGGTCTTGATAGCAGCTACTTCTTTTAGGTTTTCAACAGGCAAGGCACCTTTAAATCAGTGAAAAAATAGAAAAAATAAATAAAGCCAAAGCTCCGGCACGCCCTTGTCGTGGTTCTGGGTATAGCTAAGTTCGGAGATCTTGTTCTAAAAACTCAAGGTTTCATCAACGCTTAAGAGTGCTCCATACCTCGAGTGACCCGCCACCTAGCTTAAAAAACATTTTTTGTTAATTATAATTACTTGATGAACTTTATTACCATAAATCAAGTTTCGCCACTTGTAGTAAGTACAATGGAATGTTTTTAAAAAAATTAGGCAATTAAAATTAAATAATAACGACGTATTTCGTCAGACAAAGTCAAATTGTAGTTAGCAAAATGGCCTCTTCAAATTTGTCCGATGAAATACGTCGTTATTATTTAATTTTAATTGCCTAATTTTTTTTTAAACATTCCTTTGTACTTACTACAAGTGGCGAAACTCAATAATATCCACTTTTCGATGGTTAAGTTTGTTTACATCATTAATGATTATTGAGGTGCGATGTGGAGGGCGCTGCTAAAAATTCGGACTTCCGGTATGAAGACGAAGCACTCTTAAATAGATTCAACAGTTGCTCAAATCTACGTTAAAAGTGCGTCGCCCATTTAAAACCTCACTGAGGAGGTAGCTGCTATCGAGATCTTTCCATTGACGCCCGAAAAGTAAAAAAATAAAGGTTCCGAAAATCTTAGGGTTGCGTCGCCCATTTGCAATCTCACTGAGAAGGTAGCCTATATCGAGACCTTTCGATTGACCTTTACAAAGTCTAAAAATAATGGTGTAAAGCTCCAACTTTAGAGTATTTCGTAATTTTTTACAACGTTTCAGGGTGAAAACTTCATCGCTAAATATCTCAGCTTTCCTCGAAGTATGGGGGTTGATTTTTTTACATACGCGCTTTTCATAATCTAAACGATGGTATAGGTTTCTTACGTACCCCGAGGAGACCGATTTTCCTACATCCGTGGGCATTCTCCTTTGAAGTTTATATACAAATATTCCGTTGAATGGCATTTAAATAATGTCTTAAAATCGCGTAATTTATATATAACCTTAAACTTTATAAATTACAGACAATTGTGAAGCGAAATTGAATTTTCAATCGACTATCAGACCCTTTAATTATATTATAAATTGATATTGTTTCAAATCAATTATTAATGTTAAACAGCCTCAACGTCCAACATGACCATGGAAAAGTTCAAAGAGAAGTTCTACAGTCATTGAGGTAACAATGATATTCAAGAAAGCCTTATCGATTATAATCTATAATTTCCTTCAATGTAGTGATCTAAAGAAAGGTTATCTGACTGCGAGCGTATGACTAAGAAGTAATAAATCATTAACTTTGTAACTAAATAAAATATGCATAATCGGAGAGAGAGAGAGGAGAGAGAGAAGGAGAGAGAGAGAGAGAGAGGAGAGAAGGGAGAGAAAGGAATTAGGAGGCAGGAACCATTTTCTCATTTTAACAGTTTGAATCTTTAACTTTAATCAGTTTGAGTCTTTAACTATTGTGGATAAGAATTCACCATTTAAGTCGATAAGAT
>NW_022279905.1:0-21059 GCF_009193385.2 Nasonia vitripennis
TTTTTAAAGAATCTGTTTGTGAATGTGCAATGACGACTGCTCTATGTATTTATGCATGTCAAAAAAGGTAATCTGCAGATTTGGTCCGAAAAGGGATACTGCGAAAATCATCTGTGCAGATATGATCTTGTTTCTCAAAGATATCTGTTTGTGAATG
The DNA here is from genome assembly GCF_009193385.2 of Nasonia vitripennis. Taxonomy (NCBI): domain Eukaryota; kingdom Metazoa; phylum Arthropoda; class Insecta; order Hymenoptera; family Pteromalidae; genus Nasonia; species Nasonia vitripennis. The sequence goes on from NW_022279905.1 coordinate 158, forward strand.
AAAAATGACGACTGCTCTATGTATTTACGCATTTCACAAGACGTAATCTGCAGATTTGGTCCGTCTGAAAGGGATGCTGCAAATAATAATTATCTGGTCAGATATAATCTTGTTGTTTAAAGATATCTGTTTGTAAATGATAAATGACGACTGCGCTATGGATTTACGCATTTGATAAGACGTAATCTGCAGATTGATCCGGGAAAAGGGATACTGAGAAAAAAATCTGTAAAGATATGATCTGGTTTTTCAAATATATTTATTTATAAATGTTAAATGATGCATGCTCTGTGGATTTACGTATTTGACAAGACGTGATTTACTGATTCATCCTGATGAAAGGGTTGCTGCGAATAATGATCTCTGCAGCTATGATCTTGTTTTCTCAAATATATCGGTTTGTGAATGAAAAATGACGACTGCTCTGTAATTACGCATTTCAACGACGCAATCTGCAGATTTGGTCCGTCTGAAAAGGATGCTGCAAATAATAATTATCTGGTCAGATATAATCTTGTTGTTCAAAGATATCTGTTTGTAAATGATAAATGACGACTGCGCTATGGATTTACGCATTTGGTAAGACGTAATCTGCAGATTTGATCCGGATAAAATGGATGCTGAGAATAAAACACTTGTATGGATACGATCGTGTTTTTTAAAGATATTCATTTATAAATGTTAAATGACGAGTGCTCTATGTATTTACGCATATCACAAGACGTAATCTGCAGATTTGATCCGGGAAAAGGGATACTGAGAAAAAAATCTGTAAAGATATGATCTGGTTTTTCAAATATATTTATTTATAAATGTAAATGATGCCTGCTCTGTGATTTACGCATTTGACAAGACGTGATCTACAGATTTTATCCAGATGAAAGGGTTTGCGAATAATCATCTCTGCAGATATGATCTTGTTCTCAAATATATCTGCTTGTGAATGAAAAATGACGACAGCTCTATGTATTCACGGATTTCACACGACGTAATCTGCAGATTTGATCCGCATAAAAGGGATGCTGAGAATAAACACTGTATGGATACGATCGTGTTTTTTAAAGATATTGATTTATAAATGTTAAATGACGAGTGCTCTATGTATTTACGCATATCACAAGACGCATCTGCAGATTTGGTCTAAGAAAGAGAGCTGCGACTAATCATCTAAGCAGATATGAAATCTTGTTTTAAAGATATCTGTGTTTTAAATGTTAGAATGACGAGTGCTCTATGTATTTACGCATATCACAAGACGCAATCTGCAGATTTGGTCTGATGAAAGAGATGCTGCGACTAACATATAAGCAGATATGATCTTTTTCTCAAATATATCTGTTTGTGAATGAAAAATGACGACTGCTCTATGCATTTGTGCATATCACAAGACGTAATCTGCAGATTTGATCCGGGAAAAGAGATACTGAGAATAAAAATCTGTAAAGATATGATCTGTTTTTCAATATATTTATTTATAAATGTTAAATGATGCGTGCTCTGTGGATTTACGCATTGACAAGACCTGATCTACAGATTTTATCCAGATGAAAGGGTTGTGCGAATAATCATCTCTGCAGATATGATCTTTTCTCAAAATATATCTGTTTGTGAATGAAAAATGACGACTGCTCTATGTATTTGTGCATATCACAAGACGTAATCTGCAGATTTGATCCGGAAAAGAGATACTGAGAATAAAAATCTGTAAAGATATGATCTGGTTTTTCAAATATATTTATTTATAAATGTTAAATGATGCGTGCTCTGTGGATTACGCATTTCACACGACGTAATCTGCAGATTTGGTCAGTCTGAAAGGGATGCTGCAAATAATTATCTGGTCAGATATGATCTTGTTCTTTAAAGATATCTGTTTGTGAATGTTAAATGACGACTGCTTTATGTATTCATTCATATCACAAAAGATAATCTGCAGATTTGGTCCAGATGGAAGGAATGCTGCGAAAAATCATCTGTGCAGATATGATCTTGTTTCACCAAGATATCTGTTTGTGAATGAAAAATGACGACTGCTCTATGTATTTACGCATTTCACCACGACGCAATCTGCAGATTTGGTCCGTCTGAAAGGATGCGCAAATAATAATTATCTGGTCAGATATAATCTTGTTGTTTAAAGATATTCTGTTTGTAAATGATAAATGACGACTACGCTATAGATTTACGCATTTGGTAAGACGTAATTTGCAGATTTGATCCGGATAAAATGGATGCTGAGAATAAACACTTGTATGTATACGATCGTGTTTTTTTAAAGATATTGATTTATAAATGTTAAATGACGACTGCTCTATGTATTTACGCCATTTCACAAGACGTAATCTGCAGATTTGGTCTGTATGAAGGTGATCCTGGGAATAATTATCTGGACAGAAATGATCTTGTTGTTTAAAGATATCTGTTTGTAAATGATAAATGACGACTACGCTATAGATTTACGCATTTGGTAAGACGTAATTTGCAGATTTGATCCGGAATAAAATGGATGCTGAGAATAAACACTTGTATGTATACGATCGTGTTTTTAAAGATATTGATTTATAAATGTTAAATGACGACTGCTCTATGTATTTACGGCATTTCACAAGACGTAATCTGCAGATTTGGTCTGTATGAAGGTGATCCTGGGAATAATTATCTGGACAGAAATGATCTTGTTTCTCAAAGAATCTGCTGTGAATGAAAAATGACGACTGCTCTATGTATTTACGCATTTGGTAAGACGTAATCTGCAGATTTGATCCGGATAAAATGGATGCTGAGAATAAACACTTGTATGGATACGATCGTGTTTTTTTAAAGATATTCATTTATAAATGTTAAATGACGAGTGCTCTATGTATTTACGCATATCACAAGACGTAATCTGCAGATTTGATCCGGGAAAAGGGATACTGAGAATAAAAATCTGTAAAGATATGATCTGGTTTTTCAAATATATTTATTTATAAATGTTAAATGATGCGTGCTCTGTGGATTTACGCATTTGACAAGACGTGATCTACAGATTTTATCCAGATGAAAGGGTTGTTGCGAATAATCATCTCTGCAGATATGATCTTATTTCTCAAATATATCTGTTTGTGAATGAAAAATGACGACTGCTCTATGTATTTGTGCATATCACAAGACGTAATCTGCAGATTTGATCCGGGAAAAGGGATACTGAGAATAAAAATCTGTAAAGATATGATCTGGTTTTTCAAATATATTTATTTATAAATGTTAAATGATGCGTGCTCTGTGGATTTACGCATTTCACACGACGTAATCTGCAGATTTGGTCAGTCTGAAAGGGATGCTGCAAATAATTATCTGGTCAGATATGATCTTGTTCTTTAAAGATATCTGTTTGTGAATGTTAAATGACGACTGCTTTATGTATTCATTCATATCACAAAAGATAATCTGCAGATTTGGTCCAGATGGAAGGAATGCTGCGAAAAATCATCTGTGCAGATATGATCTTGTTTCTCAAAGATATCTGTTTGTGAATGAAAATGACGACTGCTCTATGTATTTACGCATTTCACACGACGCAATCTGCAGATTTGGTCCGTCTGAAAGGGATGCTGCAAATAATAATTATCTGGTCAGATATAATCTTGTTGTTTAAAGATATCTGTTTGTAAATGATAAATGACGACTACGCTATGTATTTACGCATTTCACAAGACGTAATTTGCAGATTTGATCCGGATAAAATGGATGCTGAGAATAAACACTTGTATGTATACGATCGTGTTTTTTAAAGATATTGATTTATAAATGTTAAATGACGACTGCTCTATGTATTTACGCATTTCACAAGACGTAATCTGCAGATTTTGGTCTGTATGAAGGTGATCCTGGGAATAATTATCTGGACAGAAATGATCTTGTTTCTCAAAGAAATCTGCTTGTGAATGAAAAATGACGACTGCTCTATGTATTTACGCATTTCACACGACGTAATCTGCAGATTTGGTCCGTCTGAAAGTGATCCTGGGAATAATTATCTGGTCAGATATGATCTTGTTCTTTAAAGATATCTGTTTGTGAATGTTAAATGACGACTGCTTTATGTATTAATTCATATCACAAAAGGTCATCAGCAGATTTGGTCCGTCTGAAAGGGATGCTGCAAATAATAATTATCAGGTCAGATATGATCTTGTTCTTTAAAGATATCTGTGTGTGAATGTTAAATGACGACTGCTCTATGTATTTGTGCATATCACAAGACGTAATCTGCATATTTGATCCGGGAAAAGGGATACTGAGAATAAACATATGTATAGATATGATCTGGTTTTTTCAAATATATTTATTTATAAATGTTAACTGATGCATGCTCTATGGATTTACGCATTTGGTAAGACGTAATCTGCAGATTTGATCCGGATAAAAGGGATGCTGAGAATAAACACTTGTATGGATACGATCGTGTTTTATAAAGATATTGATTTATAAATGTTAAATGACGAGTGCTCTATGTATTTACGCATATCACAAGACGTAATCTGCAGAGTTGGTCTGGATGAAAGAGATGCTGCGACTAATCATCTAAGCAGATATGATCTTGTTTTTTAAAGATATCTGTGTTTGAATGTTAAATGACGACTGGTCTATGTATTTGTGCATATCACAAGACGTTATCTGCAGATCTGATCCGGGAAAAGGGATACTGAGAATAAAAATCTGTATAGATATGATCTGGTTTTTCAAATATATTTATTTATAAATGTTATATGATGCATGCTCTGTGGATTTACGCATTTGACAAGACGTGATCTACAGATTTTATCCAGATGAAAGGGTTGTTGCGAATAATCATCTCTGCAGATATGATCTTGTTCTTTAAAGATATCTGTTTGTGAATGTTAAATGACGACTGCTTTATGTATTCATTCATATCACAAAAGGTAATCTGCAGTTTTGGTCCAGATGAAAGGAATGCTGTGAATAATCATCTGTGCAGATATGATCTTGTTTCTCAAAGATATATGTTTGTGAATGAAAAATGACGACTGCTCTATGTATTTACGCATTTCACAAGACGTAATCTGCAGATCTGGTCTGTATGAAGGTGATCCTGGGAATAATTATCTGGACAGAAATGATCTTGTCTCTCAAAGATATCTGTTTGTGAATGAAAAATGACGACTGCTCTATGTATTTACGCATTTCACAAGACGTAATCTGCAGATTTGGTCTGTATGAAGGTGATCCTGGGAATAATTATCTGGACAGAAATGATCTTGTTTCTCAAAGATATCTGTTTGTGAATGATAAATGACGACTGCGCTATGGATTTACGCATTTGGTAAGACGTAATCTGCAGATTTGATCCGGATAAAAGGGATGCTGAGAATAAACACTTGTATGGATACGATCGTGTTTTTTAAAGATATTGATTTATAAATGTTAAATGACGAGTGCTCTATGTATTTACGCATTTCACAAGACGTAATCTGCAGATTTGGTCTGTATGAAGGTGATCCTGGGAATAATTATCTGGACAGAAATGATCTTGTTTCTCAAAGATATCTGTTTGTGAATGATAAATGACGACTGCGCTATGGATTTACGCATTTGGTAAGACGTAATCTGCAGATTTGATCCGGATAAAAGGGATGCTGAGAATAAACACTTGTATGGATACGATCGTGTTTTATAAAGATATTGATTTATAAATGTTAAATGACGACTGCTCTATGTATTTACGCATATCATAAGACGTAATCTGCAGATTTTGTCTGGATGAAAGAAATGCTGCGACTAATCATCTAAGCAGATATGATCTTGTTTCTCAAAGATATCTGTTTGTGAATGAAAAATGACGCCTGCTCTAGGTATTTACGCATTTGACACGACGCAATCTGCAGATTTGGTCCGTCTGAAACGGATGCTGCAAATAATAATTATCTGGTCAGATATGATCTTGTTCTTTAAAGATATCTGTTTGTGAATGTTAAATGACAACTGCTTTATGTATTAATTCATATCACAAAAGGTCATCAGCAGATTTGGTCCGTCTGAAAGGGATGCTGCAAATAATAATTATCAGGTCAGATATGATCTTGTTCTTTAAAGATATCTGTGTGTGAATGTTAAATGACGACTGCTCTATGTATTTGTGCATATCACAAGACGTAATCTGCATATTTGATCCGGGAAAAGGGATACTGAGAATAAACATATGTATAGATATGATCTGGTTTTTCAAATATATTTATTTATAAATGTTAACTGATGCATGCTCTATGGATTTACGCATTTGGTAAGACGTAATCTGCAGATTTGATCCGGATAAAAGAGATGCTGAGAATAAACACTTGTATGGATACGATCGTGTTTTATAAAGATATTGATTTATAAATGTTAAATGACGAGTGCTCTATGTATTTACGCATATCACAAGACGTAATCTGCAGAGTTGGTCTGGATGAAAGAGATGCTGCGACTAATCATCTAAGCAGATATGATCTTGTTTTTTAAAGATATCTGTGTTTGAATGTTAAATGACGACTGGTCTATGTATTTGTGCATATCACAAGATGTTATCTGCAGATTTGATCCGGGAAAAGGGATACTGAGAATAAAAATCTGTATAGATATGATCTGGTTTTTCAAATATATTTATTTATAAATGTTAAATGATGCATGCTCTGTGTATTTACGCATTTGACAAGACGTGATCTACAGATTTTATCCAGATGAAAGGGTTGTTGCGAATAATCATCTCTGCAGATATGATCTTGTTTCTCAAATATATCTGTTTGTGAATGAACAATGACGACTGCTCTATGTATTCACGCATATCACAAAACGTAATCTGCAGATTTGGTCCGTCTGAAAGGGATGCTGCAAATAATAATTATCTGGTCAGATATGATCTTGTTCTTTAAAGATATCTGTTTGTGAATGTTAAATGACGACTGCTTTATGTATTAATTCATATCATAAAAGGTCATCAGCAGATTTGGTCCGTCTGAAAGGGATGCTGCAAATAATAATTATCAGGTCAGATATGATCTTGTTCTTTAAAGATATCTGTGTGTGAATGTTAAATGACGACTGCTCTATGTATTTGTGCATATCACAAGACGTAATCTGCATATTTGATCCGGGAAAAGGGATACTGAGAATAAACATATGTATAGATATGATCTGGTTTTTCAAATATATTTATTTATAAATGTTAACTGATGCATGCTCTATGGATTTACGCATTTGGTAAGACGTAATCTGCAGATTTGATCCGGATAAAAGGGATGCTGAGAATAAACACTTGTATGGATACGATCGTGTTTTATAAAGATATTGATTTATAAATGTTAAATGACGACTGCTCTATGTATTTACGCATATCATAAGACGTAATCTGCAGATTTGGTCTGGATGAAAGAGATGCTGCGACTAATCATCTAAGCAGATATGATCTTGTTTCTCAAAGATATCTGTTTGTGAATGAAAAATGACGCCTGCTCTAGGTATTTACGCATTTGACACGACGCAATCTGCAGATTTGGTCCGTCTGAAACGGATGCTGCAAATAATAATTATCTGGTCAGATATGATCTTGTTCTTTAAAGATATCTGTTTGTGAATGTTAAATGACGACTGCTTTATGTATTAATTCATATCACAAAAGGTCATCAGCAGATTTGGTCCGTCTGAAAGGGATGCTGCAAATAATAATTATCAGGTCAGATATGATCTTGTTCTTTAAAGATATCTGTGTGTGAATGTTAAATGACGACTGCTCTATGTATTTGTGCATATCACAAGACGTAATCTGCATATTTGATCCGGGAAAAGGGATACTGAGAATAAACATATGTATAGATATGATCTGGTTTTTCAAATATATTTATTTATAAATGTTAACTGATGCATGCTCTATGGATTTACGCATTTGACAAGACGTGATCTACAGATTTTATCCAGATTGAAGGGTTGTTGCGAATAATCATCTGTGCAGATATGATCTGATTTATTAAAGATATCTGGTGTGAATGAGAAATGATGACTGCTTTATTTGTTCACACATATAAAAAGACGTAATCTGCAGTTTATATCTGGATGAAAGGGATGCTGCAAATAATCATCTAAGCAGATATGATCTTGTTTCTCAAAGATATCTGTTTGTGAATAAAAAATGACGACTGCCCTATGTATTTACGCATTTCACAAGACGTAATCTGCAGATTTGGTCCGTAATGTATGCAGGGAACAATTATCTGAACAGAAATGATTTTGTTTTCAAAAGATATCTGTTTGTAAATGTTAAATGTCGACTGCGCTATGTATTTACGCATTTCACAAGACGTAATCTGCAGATTTGATCCGGATAAAAGGGATGATGAGATTAAACATTTGTATAGACACGATCGTGTCTTTTAAAGATATTCATTTATAAATGGAAAATTACGACTGCTTTATGTATTAATTCATATCACAAAAGGTCATCAGCAGATTTGGTCCGTCTGAAAGGGATGCTGCAAATAATAATTATCTGGTCAGATATGATCTTGTTCTTTAACGATATCTGTGTGTGAATGTTAAATGACGACTGCTCTATGTATTTGTGCATATCACAAGACGTAATCTGCATATTTGATCCGGGAAAAGGGATAATGAGAATAAACATATGTATAGATATGATCTGGTTTTTCAAATATATTTATTTATAAATGTTAACTGATGCATGCTCTATGGATTTACGCATTTGACAAGACGTGATCTACAGATTTTATCCAGATTGAAGGGTTGTTGCGAATAATCATCTCTGCAGATATGATCTGATTTATTAAAGATATCTGGTGTGAATGAGAAATGATGACTGCTTTATTTGTTCACGCATATAAAAAGACGTAATCTGCAGTTTATATCTGGATTAAAGGGATGCTGCAAATAATCATCTAAGCAGATATGATCTTGTTTCTCAAAGATATCTGTTTGTGAATAAAAAATGACGACTGCCCTATGTATTTACGCATTTCACAAGACGTAATCTGCAGATTTGGTCCGTAATGTATGCAGGGAACAATTATCTGAACAGAAATGATTTTGTTTTCAAAAGATATCTGTTTGTAAATGTTAAATGTCGACTGCGCTATGGATTTACGCATTTGGTAAGACGTAATCTGCAGATTTGATCCGGATAAAAGGGATGATGAGATTAAACATTTGTATAGACACGATCGTGTCTTTTAAAGATATTCATTTATAAATGGAAAATGACGACTGCTTTATGTATTAATTCATATCACAAAAGGTCATCAGCAGATTTGGTCCGTCTGAAAGGGATGCTGCAAATAATAATTATCTGGTCAGATATGATCTTGTTCTTTAAAGATATCTGTTTGTGAATGTTAAATGACGACTGCTTTATGTATTAATTCATATCATAAAAGGTCATCAGCAGATTTGGTCCGTCTGAAAGGGATGCTGCAAATAATAATTATCAGGTCAGATATGATCTTGTTCTTTAAAGATATCTGTGTGTGAATGTTAAATGACGACTGCTCTATGTATTTGTGCATATCACAAGACGTAATCTGCATATTTGATCCGGGAAAAGGGATACTGAGAATAAACATATGTATAGATATGATCTGGTTTTTCAAATATATTTATTTATAAATGTTAACTGATGCATGCTCTATGGATTTACGCATTTGGTAAGACGTAATCTGCAGATTTGATCCGGATAAAAGGGATGCTGAGAATAAACACTTGTATGGATACGATCGTGTTTTATAAAGATATTGATTTATAAATGTTAAATGACGACTGCTCTATGTATTTACGCATATCATAAGACGTAATCTGCATATTTGATCCGGGAAAAGGGATAATGAGAATAAACATATGTATAGATATGATCTGGTTTTTCAAATATATTTATTTATAAATGTTAACTGATGCATGCTCTATGGATTTACGCATTTGACAACACGTGATCTACAGGTTTTATCCAGATTGAAGGGTTGTTGCGAATAATCATCTCTGCAGATATGATCTGATTTATTAAAGATATCTGGTGTGAATGAGAAATGATGACTGCTTTATTTGTTCACGCATATAAAAAGACGTAATCTGCAGTTTATATCTGGATTAAAGGGATGCTGCAAATAATCATCTAAGCAGATATGATCTTGTTTCTCAAAGATATCTGTTTGTGAATAAAAAATGACGACTGCCCTATGTATTTACGCATTTCACAAGACGTAATCTGCAGATTTGATCCGGGAAAAGGGATACTGAGAATAAAAATCTGTATAGATATGATCTGGTTTTTCAAATATATTTATTTATAAATGTTAAATGATGCATGCTCTGTGTATTTACGCATTTGACAAGACGTGATCTACAGATTTTATCCAGATGAAAGGGTTGTTGCGAATAATCATCTCTGCAGATATGATCTTGTTTCTCAAATATATCTGTTTGTGAATGAAAAATGACGACTGCTCTATGTATTCACGCATATCACAAAACGTAATCTGCAGATTTGGTCCGTCTGAAAGGGATGCTGCAAATAATAATTATCTGGTCAGATATGATCTTGTTCTTTAAAGATATCTGTTTGTGAATGTTAAATGACGACTGCTTTATGTATTAATTCATATCATAAAAGGTCATCAGCAGATTTGGTCCGTCTGAAAGGGATGCTGCAAATAATAATTATCAGGTCAGATATGATCTTGTTCTTTAAAGATATCTGTGTGTGAATGTTAAATGACGACTGCTCTATGTATTTGTGCATATCACAAGACGTAATCTGCATATTTGATCCGGGAAAAGGGATACTGAGAATAAACATATGTATAGATATGATCTGGTTTTTCAAATATATTTATTTATAAATGTTAACTGATGCATGCTCTATGGATTTACGCATTTGGTAAGACGTAATCTGCAGATTTGATCCGGATAAAAGGGATGCTGAGAATAAACACTTGTATGGATACGATCGTGTTTTATAAAGATATTGATTTATAAATGTTAAATGACGACTGCTCTATGTATTTACGCATATCATAAGACGTAATCTGCAGATTTGGTCTGGATGAAAGAGATGCTGCGACTAATCATCTAAGCAGATATGATCTTGTTTCTCAAAGATATCTGTTTGTGAATGAAAAATGACGCCTGCTCTAGGTATTTACGCATTTGACACGACGCAATCTGCAGATTTGGTCCGTCTGAAACGGATGCTGCAAATAATAATTATCTGGTCAGATATGATCTTGTTCTTTAAAGATATCTGTTTGTGAATGTTAAATGACGACTGCTTTATGTATTAATTCATATCACAAAAGGTCATCAGCAGATTTGGTCCGTCTGAAAGGGATGCTGCAAATAATAATTATCAGGTCAGATATGATCTTGTTCTTTAAAGATATCTGTGTGTGAATGTTAAATGACGACTGCTCTATGTATTTGTGCATATCACAAGACGTAATCTGCATATTTGATCCGGGAATAGGGATACTGAGAATAAACATATGTATAGATATGATCTGGTTTTTCAAATATATTTATTTATAAATGTTAACTGATGCATGCTCTATGGATTTACGCATTTGACAAGACGTGATCTGCAGATTTTATCCAGATTGAAGGGTTGTTGCGAATAATCATCTGTGCAGATATGATCTGATTTATTAAAGATATCTGGTGTGAATGAGAAATGATGACTGCTTTATTTGTTCACACATATAAAAAGACGTAATCTGCAGTTTATATCTGGATGAAAGGGATGCTGCAAATAATCATCTAAGCAGATATGATCTTGTTTCTCAAAGATATCTGTTTGTGAATAAAAAATGACGACTGCCCTATGTATTTACGCATTTCACAAGACGTAATCTGCAGATTTGGTCCGTAATGTATGCAGGGAACAATTATCTGAACAGAAATGATTTTGTTTTCAAAAGATATCTGTTTGTAAATGTTAAATGTCGACTGCGCTATGGATTTACGCATTTGGTAAGACGTAATCTGCAGATTTGATCCGGATAAAAGGGATGATGAGATTAAACATTTGTATAGACACGATCGTGTCTTTTAAAGATATTCATTTATAAATGGAAAATGACGACTGCTTTATGTATTAATTCATATCACAAAAGGTCATCAGCAGATTTGGTCCGTCTGAAAGGGATGCTGCAAATAATAATTATCTGGTCAGATATGATCTTGTTCTTTAACGATATCTGTGTGTGAATGTTAAATGACGACTGCTCTATGTATTCACGCATATCACAAGACGTAATCTGCAGATTTGGTCCGTCTGAAAGGGATGCTGCAAATAATAATTATCTGGTCAGATATGATCTTGTTCTTTAAAGATATCTGTTTGTGAATGTTAAATGACGACTGCTTTATGTATTAATTCATATCATAAAAGGTCATCAGCAGATTTGGTCCGTCTGAAAGGGATGCTGCAAATAATAATTATCAGGTCAGATATGATCTTGTTCTTTAAAGATATCTGTGTGTGAATGTTAAATGACGACTGCTCTATGTATTTGTGCATATCACAAGACGTAATCTGCATATTTGATCCGGGAAAAGGGATACTGAGAATAAACATATGTATAGATATGATCTGGTTTTTCAAATATATTTATTTATAAATGTTAACTGATGCATGCTCTATGGATTTACGCATTTGGTAAGACGTAATCTGCAGATTTGATCCGGATAAAAGGGATGCTGAGAATAAACACTTGTATGGATACGATCGTGTTTTATAAAGATATTGATTTATAAATGTTAAATGACGACTGCTCTATGTATTTACGCATATCATAAGACGTAATCTGCATATTTGATCCGGGAAAAGGGATAATGAGAATAAACATATGTATAGATATGATCTGGTTTTTCAAATATATTTATTTATAAATGTTAACTGATGCATGCTCTATGGATTTACGCATTTGACAACACGTGATCTACAGGTTTTATCCAGATTGAAGGGTTGTTGCGAATAATCATCTCTGCAGATATGATCTGATTTATTAAAGATATCTGGTGTGAATGAGAAATGATGACTGCTTTATTTGTTCACGCATATAAAAAGACGTAATCTGCAGTTTATATCTGGATTAAAGGGATGCTGCAAATAATCATCTAAGCAGATATGATCTTGTTTCTCAAAGATATCTGTTTGTGAATAAAAAATGACGACTGCCCTATGTATTTACGCATTTCACAAGACGTAATCTGCAGATTTGATCCGGGAAAAGGGATACTGAGAATAAAAATCTGTATAGATATGATCTGGTTTTTCAAATATATTTATTTATAAATGTTAAATGATGCATGCTCTGTGTATTTACGCATTTGACAAGACGTGATCTACAGATTTTATCCAGATGAAAGGGTTGTTGCGAATAATCATCTCTGCAGATATGATCTTGTTTCTCAAATATATCTGTTTGTGAATGAAAAATGACGACTGCTCTATGTATTCACGCATATCACAAAACGTAATCTGCAGATTTGGTCCGTCTGAAAGGGATGCTGCAAATAATAATTATCTGGTCAGATATGATCTTGTTCTTTAAAGATATCTGTTTGTGAATGTTAAATGACGACTGCTTTATGTATTAATTCATATCATAAAAGGTCATCAGCAGATTTGGTCCGTCTGAAAGGGATGCTGCAAATAATAATTATCAGGTCAGATATGATCTTGTTCTTTAAAGATATCTGTGTGTGAATGTTAAATGACGACTGCTCTATGTATTTGTGCATATCACAAGACGTAATCTGCATATTTGATCCGGGAAAAGGGATACTGAGAATAAACATATGTATAGATATGATCTGGTTTTTCAAATATATTTATTTATAAATGTTAACTGATGCATGCTCTATGGATTTACGCATTTGGTAAGACGTAATCTGCAGATTTGATCCGGATAAAAGGGATGCTGAGAATAAACACTTGTATGGATACGATCGTGTTTTATAAAGATATTGATTTATAAATGTTAAATGACGACTGCTCTATGTATTTACGCATATCATAAGACGTAATCTGCAGATTTGGTCTGGATGAAAGAGATGCTGCGACTAATCATCTAAGCAGATATGATCTTGTTTCTCAAAGATATCTGTTTGTGAATGAAAAATGACGCCTGCTCTAGGTATTTACGCATTTGACACGACGCAATCTGCAGATTTGGTCCGTCTGAAACGGATGCTGCAAATAATAATTATCTGGTCAGATATGATCTTGTTCTTTAAAGATATCTGTTTGTGAATGTTAAATGACGACTGCTTTATGTATTAATTCATATCACAAAAGGTCATCAGCAGATTTGGTCCGTCTGAAAGGGATGCTGCAAATAATAATTATCAGGTCAGATATGATCTTGTTCTTTAAAGATATCTGTGTGTGAATGTTAAATGACGACTGCTCTATGTATTTGTGCATATCACAAGACGTAATCTGCATATTTGATCCGGGAATAGGGATACTGAGAATAAACATATGTATAGATATGATCTGGTTTTTCAAATATATTTATTTATAAATGTTAACTGATGCATGCTCTATGGATTTACGCATTTGACAAGACGTGATCTGCAGATTTTATCCAGATTGAAGGGTTGTTGCGAATAATCATCTGTGCAGATATGATCTGATTTATTAAAGATATCTGGTGTGAATGAGAAATGATGACTGCTTTATTTGTTCACACATATAAAAAGACGTAATCTGCAGTTTATATCTGGATGAAAGGGATGCTGCAAATAATCATCTAAGCAGATATGATCTTGTTTCTCAAAGATATCTGTTTGTGAATAAAAAATGACGACTGCCCTATGTATTTACGCATTTCACAAGACGTAATCTGCAGATTTGGTCCGTAATGTATGCAGGGAACAATTATCTGAACAGAAATGATTTTGTTTTCAAAAGATATCTGTTTGTAAATGTTAAATGTCGACTGCGCTATGGATTTACGCATTTGGTAAGACGTAATCTGCAGATTTGATCCGGATAAAAGGGATGATGAGATTAAACATTTGTATAGACACGATCGTGTCTTTTAAAGATATTCATTTATAAATGGAAAATGACGACTGCTTTATGTATTAATTCATATCACAAAAGGTCATCAGCAGATTTGGTCCGTCTGAAAGGGATGCTGCAAATAATAATTATCTGGTCAGATATGATCTTGTTCTTTAACGATATCTGTGTGTGAATGTTAAATGACGACTGCTCTATGTATTCACGCATATCACAAGACGTAATCTGCAGATTTGGTCCGTCTGAAAGGGATGCTGCAAATAATAATTATCTGGTCAGATATGATCTTGTTCTTTAAAGATATCTGTTTGTGAATGTTAAATGACGACTGCTTTATGTATTAATTCATATCATAAAAGGTCATCAGCAGATTTGGTCCGTCTGAAAGGGATGCTGCAAATAATAATTATCAGGTCAGATATGATCTTGTTCTTTAAAGATATCTGTGTGTGAATGTTAAATGACGACTGCTCTATGTATTTGTGCATATCACAAGACGTAATCTGCATATTTGATCCGGGAAAAGGGATACTGAGAATAAACATATGTATAGATATGATCTGGTTTTTCAAATATATTTATTTATAAATGTTAACTGATGCATGCTCTATGGATTTACGCATTTGGTAAGACGTAATCTGCAGATTTGATCCGGATAAAAGGGATGCTGAGAATAAACACTTGTATGGATACGATCGTGTTTTATAAAGATATTGATTTATAAATGTTAAATGACGACTGCTCTATGTATTTACGCATATCATAAGACGTAATCTGCAGATTTGGTCTGGATGAAAGAGATGCTGCGACTAATCATCTAAGCAGATATGATCTTGTTTCTCAAAGATATCTGTTTGTGAATGTGCAATGACGACTGCTCTATGTATTTGTGCATATCACAAGACGTAATCTGCAGATTTGATCCGGGAAAAGGGATACTGAGAATAAAAATCTGTATAGATATGATCTGGTTTTTCAAATATATTTATTTATAAATGTTATATGATGCATGCTCTGTGGATTTACGCATTTGACAAGACGTGATCTGCAGATTTGGTCCGTCTGAAAGGGATGCTGCAAATAATAATTATCAGGTCAGATATGATCTTGTTCTTTAAAGATATCTGTGTGTGAATGTTAAATGACGACTGCTCTATGTATTTGTGCATATCACAAGACGTAATCTGCAGATTTGATCCGGGAAAAGGGATACTGAGAATAAAAATCTGTATAGATATGATCTGGTTTTTCAAATATATTTATTTATAAATGTTAACTGATGCATGCTCTATGGATTTACGCATTTGACAAGACGTGATCTACAGATTTTATCCAGATTGAAGGGTTGTTGCGAATAATCATCTGTGCAGATATGATCTGATTTATTAAAGATATCTGGTGTGAATGAGAAATGATGACTGCTTTATTTGTTCACGCATATAAAAAGACGTAATCTGCAGTTTATATCTGGATGAAAGGGATGCTGCAAATAATCATCTAAGCAGATATGATCTTGTTTCTCAAAGATATCTGTTTGTGAATAAAAAATGACGACTGCCCTATGTATTTACGCATTTCACAAGACGTAATCTGCAGATTTTGTCCGTAATGTATGCAGGGAACAATTATCTGAAAAGAAATGATTTTGTTTTCAAATGATATCTATTTGTAAATGTTAAATGTCGACTGCGCTATGGATTTACGCATTTGGTAAGACGTAATCTGCAGATTTGATCCGGATAAAAGGGATGATGAGATTAAACATTTGTATAGACACGATCGTGTCTTTTAAAGATATTCATTTATAAATGGAAAATGACGACTGCTTTATGTATTAATTCATATCACAAAAGGTCATCAGCAGATTTGGTCCGTCTGAAAGGGATGCTGCAAATAATAATTATCTGGTCAGATATGATCTTGTTCTTTAACGATATCTGTGTGTGAATGTTAAATGACGACTGCTCTATGTATTTGTGCATATCACAAGACGTAATCTGCATATTTGATCCGGGAAAAGGGATACTGAGAATAAACATATGTATAGATATGATCTGGTTTTTCAAATATATTTATTTATAAATGTTAACTGATGCATGCTCTATGGATTTACGCATTTGACAAGACGTGATCTACAGATTTTATCCAGATTGAAGGGTTGTTGCGAATAATCATCTGTGCAGATATGATCTGATTTATTAAAGATATCTGGTGTGAATGAGAAATGATGACTGCTTTATTTGTTCACGCATATAAAAAGACGTAATCTGCAGTTTATATCTGGATGAAAGGGATGCTGCAAATAATCATCTAAGCAGATATGATCTTGTTTCTCAAAGATATCTGTTTGTGAATAAAAAATGACGACTGCCCTATGTATTTACGCATTTCACAAGACGTAATCTGCAGATTTGGTCCGTAATGTATGCAGGGAACAATTATCTGAAAAGAAATGATTTTGTTTTCAAAAGATATCTGTTTGTAAATGTTAAATGTCGACTGCGCTATGGATTTACGCATTTGGTAAGACGTAATCTGCAGATTTGATCCGGATAAAAGGGATGATGAGATTAAACATTTGTATAGACACGATCGTGTCTTTTAAAGATATTCATTTATAAATGGAAAATGACGACTGCTTTATGTATTAATTCATATCACAAAAGGTCATCAGCAGATTTGGTCCGTCTGAAAGGGATGCTGCAAATAATAATTATCTGGTCAGATATGATCTTGTTCTTTAACGATATCTGTGTGTGAATGTTAAATGACGACTGCTCTATGTATTTGTGCATATCACAAGACGTAATCTGCATATTTGATCCGGGAAAAGGGATAATGAGATTAAACATATGTATAGATATGATCTGGTTTTTCAAATATATTTATTTATAAATGTTAACTGATGCATGCTCTATGGATTTACGCATTTGACAAGACGTGATCTACAGATTTTATCCAGATTGAAGGGTTGTTGCGAATAATCATCTGTGCAGATATGATCTGATTTATTAAAGATATCTGGTGTGAATGAGAAATGATGACTGCTTTATTTGTTCACGCATATAAAAAGACGTAATCTGCAGTTTATATCTGGATTAAAGGGATGCTGCAAATAATCATCTGTGCAGATATGATCTTGTTTCTCAAAGATATCTGTTTGTGAATGAAAAATGACGACTGCTCTATGTATTTACGCATTTCACAAGACGTAATCTGCAGATTTGGTCTGTATGAAAGTGATCCTGGGAATAATTATCTGGACAGAAATGATCATGTTTCCCAAAGATATCACTTTGTGAATGAAAAATGACGACTGCTCTATGTATTTACGCATTTCACACGACGTAATCTGCAGATTTGGTCCGTCTGAAAGTGATCCTGGGAATAATTATCTGGTCAGATATGATCTTGTTCTTTAAAGATATCTGTTTGTGAATGTTAAATGACAACTGCTTTATGTATTCATTCATATCACAAAAGGTAATCTGCAGATTTGGTCCAGATGAAAGGAATGCTGTGAATAATCATCTGTGCAGATATGATCTTGTTTCTCAAAGATATCTGTTTGTGAATGAAAAATGACGACTGCTCTATGTATTTACGCATTTCACAAGACGTAATCTGCAGATTTGGTCTGTATGAAGGTGATCCTGGGAATAATTATCTGGACAGAAATGATCTTGTTTCTCAAAGATATCTGTTTGTGAATGATAAATGACGACTGCGCTATGGATTTACGCATTTGGTAAGACGTAATCTGCAGATTAGATCCGGATAAAAGGGATGCTGAGAATAAACACTTGTATGGATACGATCGTGTCTTTTAAAGATATTGATTTATAAATGTTAAATGACGAGTGCTCTATGTATTTACGCATATCACAAGACGTAATCTGCAGAGTTGGTCTGGATGAAAGAGATGCTGCGACTAATCATCTAAGCAGATATGATCTTGTTTCTCAAAGATATCTGTTTGTGAATGTGCAATGACGACTGCTCTATGTATTTGTGCATATCACAAGACGTAATCTGCAGATTTGATCCGGGAAAAGGGATACTGAGAATAAAAATCTGTATAGATATGATCTGGTTTTTCAAATATATTTATTTATAAATGTTATATGATGCATGCTCTGTGGATTTACGCATTTGACAAGACGTGATCTACAGATTTTATCCAGATGAAAGGGTTGTTGCGAATACTCATCTCTGCAGATATGATCTTGTTCTTTAAAGATATCTGTTTGTGAATGTTAAATGACAACTGCTTTATGTATTCATTCATATCACAAAAGGTAATCTGCAGATTTGGTCCAGATGAAAGGAATGCTGTGAATAATCATCTGTGCAGATATGATCTGTTTCTCAAAGATATCTGTTTGTGAATGAAAAATGACGACTGCTCTATGTATTTACGCATTTCACAAGACGTAATCTGCAGATTTGGTCTGTTTGAAGGTGATCCTGGGAATAATTATCTGGACAGAAATGATCTTGTTTCTCAAAGATATCTGTTTGTGAATGATAAATGACGACTGCGCTATGGATTTACGCATTTGGTAAGACGTAATCTGCAGATTAGATCCGGATAAAAGGGATGCTGAGAATAAACACTTGTATGGATACGATCGTGTCTTTTAAAGATATTGATTTATAAATGTTAAATGACGAGTGCTCTATGTATTTACGCATATCACAAGACGTAACCTGCAGAGTTGGTCTGGATGAAAGAGATGCTGCGACTAATCATCTAAGCAGATATGATCTTGTTTCTCAAAGATATCTGTTTGTGAATGTGCAATGACGACTGCTCTATGTATTTGTGCATATCACAAGACGTAATCTGCAGATTTGATCCGGGAAAAGGGATACTGAGAATAAAAATCTGTATAGATATGATCTGGTTTTTCAAATATATTTATTTATAAATGTTATATGATGCATGCTCTGTGGATTTACGCATTTGACAAGACGTGATCTACAGATTTTATCCAGATGAAAGGGTTGTTGCGAATACTCATCTCTGCAGATATGATCTTGTTTCTCAAAGATATCTGTTTGTGAATGAAAAATGACGACTGCTCTATGTATTCACGCATTTCACACGACGCAATCTGCAGATTTGGTCCGTCTGAAAGGGATGCTGCAAATAATAATTATCTGGTCAGATATAATCTTGTTGTTTAAAGATATCTGTTTGTAAATCATAAATGACGACTGCGCTATGGATTTACGCATTTGGTAAGACGTAATCTGCAGATTTGATCAGGATAAAAGGGATGCTGAGAATAAAGACTTGTATGGATACGATCGTGTTTTATAAAGATATTGATTTATAAATGTTAAATGACGAGTGCTCTATGTATTTACGCATATCACAAGACGTAATCTGCAGAGTTGGTCTGGATGAAAGAGATGCTGCGACTAATCATCTAAACAGATATGATCTTGTTTTTTAAAGATATCTGTGTTTGAATGTTAAATGACCGACTGGTCTATGTATTTGTGCATATCACAAGACGTTATCTGCAGATTTGATCCGGGAAAAGGGATACTGAGAATAAAAATCTGTATAGATATGATCTGGTTTTTCAAATATATTGATTTATAAATGTTAAATGATGCATGCTCTGTGGATTTACGCATTTGACAAGACGTGAATTACAGATTTTATCCAGATGAAAGGGTTGTTGCGAATAATCATCTCTGCAGATATGATCTTGTTTTCTCAAAGATATCTGTTTGTGAAAGAAAAATGACGACTGCTCTATGTATTCACGCATTTCACACGACGCAATCTGCAGATTTGGTCCGTCTGAAAGGGATGCTGCA
>NW_022279906.1:0-20479 GCF_009193385.2 Nasonia vitripennis
TATAATCCTGGAGTAGAGTATTAGACCGGGCCGGTCAGCGCAGATCAATCGCATCAGTTCCTTTTAAAATACGCACCAGCCTTTATGACCGTATAAACCAGATAAGCATTGGAGAATTTAATCAGGTGTCGCGTAACGGTGCTATTATAATCCTGGCGTAGAGGATTAGACTGGCCGCCAGCGCTGTCATCCATCAGTTCCTTTTAAAATACGCACCAGCTCTTTATGACCTATAAACCAAATAAGCATTGGAAGATTTAATCAGGTGTCGCGTAACGTGCTATTATAATCCTTGCGTAGAGTATTAGGCGGGCCGGTCAGCGCAGATCAATCGCATCTATTCCTTTTAAAATACGCACCAGCCCTTTATGACCGTATAAACCAAATAAGCATTGGAAGATTTGTCAGGTAGTCGTGTGTCGTCTCCGTGTTAGGCCGGGCCGGTCGGTGCTAATCAGGTCATCAGTTCCTTCTAAAATATGCACCAGCCCTTATGACCGTATAAACCAGATAAGCATGCGAAGATTTTAGCGGGTAGTCGCATAACGGTGTTATTATAATCCTAGCGTAGAGTATTAGACCGGGCTAGTCAATCGCTGATCAGGTCATCAGTTCCTTTAAAATACGCACCAGCTCTTAATGACCTATAAACCAAATAAGCATTGGAAGATTTTATCAGGTAGTCGCGTAACGGTGCTATTATAATCCTAGCGTAGAGTATTAGACCGGCCAGTCAATCGCTGATCAGGTCATCAGTTCCTTTTAATGTACGCACCAGCCCTTTATGACCTTATAAACCAAATATGCATTGGAAGATTTTGTCAGGTGGTTGCGTAACGTCTCTTATATAATCTTTCCATAGAGTATTGGACAGGCCGATCAACGCAGATCAATCGCATCATTTCCTTTTAAAATACGCACCATCCTTTACGACCTTATAAACCAAATAAGCATTGGAAGATTTTGTCAGGTAGTCGCGTAACCTCTCTCTATATAATCCTTGCGTAGAGTATTAGGCGGGCCGGTCAGCACAGATTAGTCGCATCAGTGCCTTTTAAAATACGCACCAGCCCTTTATGACCGTATAAACCAAATAAGCATTGAAGATTTGAGCAGGTAGTCGCATACGGTGCTATTACAATCCTAGCGTATAGTATTAGACTGGACGGTCGGTGCTGATCAGGACTTCAGTTCCTTTTAAATAAGCACCAGCCCTTTATGACCGTATAAACCAAATAAGCATTGGAAGATTTTGTCAGGTAGTCGCGTAACCTCTCTTATATAATCCTTGCGTAGAGTATTAGCCGGGCCGGTCAGCACAGATTAGTCGCATCAGTGCCTTCTAAAATATGCACCAGCCCATTCTGGCCGTATTAACCAAAAAAGCATTGAAGATTTTTGTAGATAGGCACTTGACGGCTCTGAATAATCCTTTCGTAGAGTATTAGGCCTGGCCGGTAGGTGCTAATCAGGTCATCAGATCCTTTTAAAATACGCACCAGTCAATTTCGGCCTTATTAACTGAATAAGCATTGGAAGATTTGAGCAGGTAGTCGCATAACGGTGCTATTATAATCCTAGCGTAGAGTATTAGTCGGGCCAGTAAATTGCTGATAAGGTAATCAGTTCCTTTTAAAATACGCACCAGCCCATTCTGGCAGTATTAACCAAATAAGCATTGAAAGATTTTGCAGTTAGGCACTTGACGGCTCTGATAGAATCCTTGCGTAGAGTATTAGACCGGGCCGGTCAGCGCTGTTCAATTCATCAGTTCCTTTAAAATACGCACCAGCCCTTTATGACCGTATAAACCAAATAAGCATTGGAAGATTTTGTCAATTAGTCGCGTAACGGTGCTATTATAATCCTTGCGTAGAGTATTGGAACGGGCCGGTCAGCGCTGTTCAGTTCATCAGTTCCTTTTAAAATAGGCACCAGCCCTTTATGACCGTATAAACCAAATAAGCATTGGAAGATTTTGTCAGGTAGTCGTGTGTCGTCTCTTATATAATCCTTGCGTAAGTATTAGGCCGGGCCGGTCGGCGCTAATCATGCCATCAGTTCCTTTAAAAATTCGCCCCAGCCCTTTATGACCGTATAACCCAAATAAGCATTGGAAGATTTAATCAGGTAGTCGCATAACGGTGCTATTATAATCCTAGCGTAGAGTATTAGACCGGGCCAGTCAATCGCTGATCAGGTCATCAGTTCCTTTTAAAATACGCACCAGCCTTTTATGACCGTATAAACCAAATAAGCATTGGAAAATTTTATCAGGTAGTCGCAGAACGTTGTTATTATAATCCTAGCGTAGAGTATTAGGCCGGGCCGGTCAGCGCTGATCAGGACTTCAGTTCCTTTTAAATACGCACCAGCCCTTTATGACCGTATAAACCAAATAAGCTTTGGAAGATTTAATCAGGTGTAGCGTAACGGTGTTATTATAATCCTGGCGTAGAGTATTAGACCAGGCAGGTCAGCGCTGTTCAATTCATCAGTTCCTTTTAAAAGACGCACCAGCCTTTATGACCGTATAAACCAAATAAGCATTGGAAGATTTTTTCAGGTAGTCGCAGAACGTTGTTATTATAATCCTGGCGTAGAGGATTGGAACAGGCGGTCAGCGCTGATCAGGACTTCTATTCCTTTAAAATACGCACCAGCCCTTTATGACCATATAAGCATTGGAAGATTTAATCAGGTGTCGCGTAACGGTGTTATTATAATCCTGGCGTAGAGTATTAGACCAGGCAGGTCAGCGCTGTTCAATTCATCAGTTCCTTTTAAAATACGCACCAGCCTTTTATGACCGTATAAACCAAATAAGCATTGGAAAATTTTATCAGGTAGTCGCAGAACGTTGTTATTATAATCCTAGCGTAGAGTATTAGACCGGGCTAGTCAATCGCTGATCAGGTCATCAGTTCCTTCTAAAATATGCACCAGCTCATTATGGCCGTATTAACCAAATAAGCATTGAAAGATTTTTGCAGGTAGTCGCATAACGGTGCTATTATAATCCTAGCGTAGAGTATTAGACCAGGCAGGTCAGCGCTGTTCAATTCATCAGTTCCGTTTAAAATACGCACCAGCCTATTATGACCGTATAAACCAAATAAGCATTGGAAGATTTTATCAGGTAGTCGCAGAACGTTGTTATTATAATCCTAGCGTAGAGTATTAGACCGGGCTAGTCAATCGCTGATCAGGTCATCAGTTCCTTCTAAAATATGCACCAGCTCATTATGGCCGTATTAACCAAATAAGCATTGAAAGATTTTTGCAGGTAGTCGCATAACGGTGCTATTATAATCCTGGCGTAGAAGATTGGACCAGGCCGGTCAGCGATGATCAGGACTTCAGTTCCTTTTAAATACGCACCAGCCCTTTATGACCTATAAACCAAATAAGCATTGGAAGATTTAATCAGGTGTCGCGTAACGGTGCTATTATAATCCTGGCGTAGAGGATTGGACCCGGCCGGTCAGCGCTGATCAGGACTTCAGTTCCTTTTAAATACGCACCAGCCCTTTATGACCGTATAAACCAAATAAGCATTGGAAGATTTAATCAGGTGTAGCGTAACGGTGTTATTATAATCCTGGCGTAGAGTATTAGACTGGGCTAGTCAATCGCTGATCAGGTCATCAGTACCTTCTAAAATATGCACCAGCCCATTATGGCCGTATTAACCAAATAAGCATTGAAAGATTTTTGCAGGTAGTCGCATAACGGTGCTATTATAATCCTAGCGTAGAGTATTAGACCAGGCCGGTCAGCGCTGTTCAGTTCATCAGTTCCTTTTAAAATACGCACCAGCTCTTTATGACCTTATAAACCAAATAAGCATTGGACGATTTAATCAGGTGTCGCGTAACGGTGCTATTATAATCCTGGCGTAGAAGATTGGACCAGGCCGGTCAGCGATGATCAGGACTTCAGTTCCTTTTAAATATGCACCAGCCCATTATGGCCGTATTAACCAAATAAGCATTGAAAGATTTTTGCAGGTAGTCGCATAACGGTGCTATTATAATCCTAGCGTAGAGTATTAGACCAGGCCGGTCAGCGCTGTTCAGTTCATCAGTTCCTTTTAAAATATGCACCAGCCCATTATGGCCGTATTAACCAAATAAGCATTGAAAGATTTTTGCAGGTAGTCGCATAACGGTGCTATTATAATCCTAGCGTAGAGTATTAGACCAGGCCGGTCAGCGCTGTTCAGTTCATCAGTTCCTTTTAAAATACGCACCAGCTCTTTATGACCTTATAAACCAAATAAGCATTGGAAGATTTAATCAGGTGTCGCGTAACGGTGCTATTATAATCCTAGCGTAGAGTATTAGGCTGGGCCGGTCAGCGCAGACCAGTCGCATCAGTGCCTTCTTAAATATGCACCAGCCATTTATGACCGTATAATCCAAATAAGCATTGAAAGATTTTTGCAGGTAGTCGCATAACGGTGCTATTATAATCCTAGCGTAGAGTATTAGACCAGGCCGGTCAGCGCTGTTCAGTTCATCAGTTCCTTTTAAATACGCACCAGCCCTTTATGACCGTATAAACCAAATAAGCATTGGAAGATTTAATCAGGTGTAGCGTAACGGTGTTATTATAATCCTGGCGTAGAGTATTAGACCAGGCAGGTCAGCGCTGTTCAATTCATCAGTTCCGTTTAAAATACGCACCAGCCTTTTATGACCGTATAAACCAAATAAGCATTGGAAGATTTTATCAGGTAGTCGCAGAACGTTGTTATTATAATCCTAGCGTAGAGTATTAGACCGGGCTAGTCAATCGCTGATCAGGTCATCAGTTCCTTCTAAAATATGCACCAGCCGATTATGGCCGTATTAACCAAATAAGCGTTGAAAGATTTTTGCAGGTAGTCGCATAACGGTGCTATTATAATCCTGGCGTAGAGTATTAGACCAGGCAGGTCAGCGCTGTTCAATTCATCAGTTCCGTTTAAAATACGCACCAGCCTTTTATGACCGTATAAACCAAATAAGCATTGGAAGATTTTATCAGGTAGTCGCAGAACGTTGTTATTATAATCCTAGCGTAGAGTATTAGACCGGGCTAGTCAATCGCTGATCAGGTCATCAGTTCCTTCTAAAATATGCACCAGCCGATTATGGCCGTATTAACCAAATAAGCATTGAAAGATTTTTGCAGGTAGTCGCATAACGGTGCTATTATAATCCTAGCGTAGAGTATTAGACCAGGCAGGTCAGCGCTGTTCAATTCATCAGTTCCGTTTAAAATACGCACCAGCCTATTATGACCGTATAAACCAAATAAGCATTGGAAGATTTTATCAGGTAGTCGCAGAACGTTGTTATTATAATCCTAGCGTAGAGTATTAGACCGGGCTAGTCAATCGCTGATCAGGTCATCAGTTCCTTCTAAAATATGCACCAGCCGATTATGGCCGTATTAACCAAATAAGCGTTGAAAGATTTTTGCAGGTAGTCGCATAACGGTGCTATTATAATCCTGGCGTAGAGTATTAGACCAGGCAGGTCAGCGCTGTTCAATTCATCAGTTCCTTTTAAAATACGCACCAGGTCTTTATGACCTTATAAACCAAATAAGCATTGGAAGATTTAATCAGGTGTCGCGTAACGGTGCTATTATAATCCTAGCGTAGAGTATTAGGCCGGGCCGGTCAGCGCTGTTCAGTTCATCAGTTCCTTTTAAAATACGCACCAGCCCATTCTGGCAATAATAACCAAATAAGCATTGAAAGATTTTTGCACATAGGCACTTGACGGCTCTGTTATAATCC
The DNA here is from genome assembly GCF_009193385.2 of Nasonia vitripennis. Classification (NCBI taxonomy): domain Eukaryota; kingdom Metazoa; phylum Arthropoda; class Insecta; order Hymenoptera; family Pteromalidae; genus Nasonia; species Nasonia vitripennis. The sequence continues at coordinate 5,792 of NW_022279906.1, forward strand.
TTGCGTAGAGTATTAGGCTGGGCCGGTCAGCGCAGACCAGTCGCATCAGTGCCTTCTAAAATATGCACCAGCCATTTATGACCGTATAATCCAAATAAGCATTGAAAGATTTTTGCAGTAGTCGCATAACGATGCTATTATAATCCCAGCATAGAGTATTAGACCGGGCTAGTCAATCGCTGATCAGGTCATCAGTTCCTTTTAAAATACGCACCAGCCCTTTATGACCGTATAAACCAAATAAGCATTGCAAAATTTTAGCAGGTAGTCGCATAACGGTGCTAGTATAATCCTAGCGTAGAGTGTTATGCCGGGCAGGTCAGCGCTGATCAGGTCATCAGTTCCTTTTAAAATACGCCCCAGCCCTTTATGACCGTATAACCCTAATAAGCATTGGAAGATTTAATCAGGTAGTCGCGTAACGGTGCTATTATAATCCTAGCGTAGAGTATTAGGCCGGGCCGGTCAGCGCTGTTCAGTTCATCAGTTCCTTTTAAAATACGCATCAGCTCTTTATGACCTTATAAACCAAATAAGCATTGGAAGATTTAATCAGGTGTCGCGTAACAGTGCTATTATAATCCTGGAGTAGAGTATTAGACCGGGCCGGTCAGCGCAGATCAATCGCATCAGTTCCTTTTAAAATACGCACCAGCCGTTTATGACCGTATAAACCAGATAAGCATTGGAAGATTTAATCAGGTGTCGCGTAACGGTGCTATTATAATCCTGGCGTAGAGGATTAGACCTGGCCGGCCAGCGCTGTTCAGTCCATCAGTTCCTTTTAAAATACGCACCAGCTCTTTATGACCTTATAAACCAAATAAGCATTGGAAGATTTAATCAGGTGTCGCGTAACGGTGCTATTATAATCCTTGCGTAGAGTATTAGGCCGGGCCGGTCAGCGCAGATCAATCGCATCTATTCCTTTTAAAATACGCACCAGCCCTTTATGACCGTATAAACCAAATAAGCATTGGAAGATTTTGTCAGGTAGTCGTGTGTCGTCTCCGTGTTAGGCCGGGCCGGTCGGTGCTAATCAGGTCATCAGTTCCTTCTAAAATATGCACCAGCCCTTTATGACCGTATAAACCAGATAAGCATGCGAAGATTTTAGCGGGTAGTCGCATAACGGTGTTATTATAATCCCAGCATAGAGTATTAGACCGGGCTAGTCAATCGCTGATCAGGTCATCAGTTCCTTTTAAAATACGCACCAGCCGTTTATGACCGTATAAACCAGATAAGCATTGGAAGATTTAATCAGGTGTCGCGTAACGGTGCTATTATAATCCTGGCGTAGAGGATTAGACCTGGCCGGCCAGCGCTGTTCAGTCCATCAGTTCCTTTTAAAATACGCACCAGCTCTTTATGACCTTATAAACCAAATAAGCATTGGAAGATTTAATCAGGTGTCGCGTAACGGTGCTATTATAATCCTTGCGTAGAGTATTAGGCCGGGCCGGTCAGCGCAGATCAATCGCATCTATTCCTTTTAAAATACGCACCAGCCCTTTATGACCGTATAAACCAAATAAGCATTGGAAGATTTTGTCAGGTAGTCGTGTGTCGTCTCCGTGTTAGGCCGGGCCGGTCGGTGCTAATCAGGTCATCAGTTCCTTCTAAAATATGCACCAGCCCTTTATGACCGTATAAACCAGATAAGCATGCGAAGATTTTAGCGGGTAGTCGCATAACGGTGTTATTATAATCCCAGCATAGAGTATTAGACCGGGCTAGTCAATCGCTGATCAGGTCATCAGTTCCTTTTAAAATACGCACCAGCCCTTTATGACCGTATAAACCAAATAAGCATTGGAAGATTTTATCAGGTAGTCGCGTAACGGTGCTATTATAATCCTGGCGTAGAGGATTGCTCCAGGCCGGTCAGCGCTGATCAGGACTTCAGTTCCTTTTAAATAAGCACCAGCCCTTTATGACCGTATAAACCAGATAAGCATTCGAAGATTTTAGCAGGTAGTCGCATAACGGTGCTGTTATAATCCTAGCTTAGAGTATTAGGCCGGGCCGGTCAGCGCAGATCAATCGCATCTATTCCTTTTAAAATACGCACCAGCCCTTTATGACCGTATTAACCAAATAAGCATTGAAAGATTTTTGCAGGTAGTCGCATAACGGTGCTATTATAATCCTAGCGTAGAGTATTAGACCAGGCAGGTCAGCGCTGTTCAATTCATCAGTTCCGTTTAAAATACGCACCAGCCTATTATGACCGTATAAACCAAATAAGCATTGGAAGATTTTATCAGGTAGTCGCAGAACGTTGTTATTATAATCCTAGCGTAGAGTATTAGACCGGGCTAGTCAATCGCTGATCAGGTCATCAGTTCCTTCTAAAATATGCACCAGCCGATTATGGCCGTATTAACCAAATAAGCGTTGAAAGATTTTTGCAGGTAGTCGCATAACGGTGCTATTATAATCCTGGCGTAGAGTATTAGACCAGGCAGGTCAGCGCTGTTCAATTCATCAGTTCCTTTTAAAATACGCACCAGGTCTTTATGACCTTATAAACCAAATAAGCATTTGAAGATTTAATCAGGTGTCGCGTAACGGTGCTATTATAATCCTAGCGTAGAGTATTAGGCCGGGCCGGTCAGCGCTGTTCAGTTCATCAGTTCCTTTTAAAATACGCACCAGCCCATTCTGGCAATAATAACCAAATAAGCATTGAAAGATTTTTGCACATAGGCACTTGACGGCTCTGTTATAATCCTTGCGTAGAGTATTAGGCTGGGCCGGTCAGCGCAGACCAGTCGCATCAGTGCCTTCTAAAATATGCACCAGCCATTTATGACCGTATAATCCAAATAAGCATTGAAAGATTTTTGCAGTAGTCGCATAACGATGCTATTATAATCCCAGCATAGAGTATTAGACCGGGCTAGTCAATCGCTGATCAGGTCATCAGTTCCTTTTAAAATACGCACCAGCCCTTTATGACCGTATAAACCAAATAAGCATTGCAAAATTTTAGCAGGTAGTCGCATAACGGTGCTAGTATAATCCTAGCGTAGAGTGTTATGCCGGGCAGGTCAGCGCTGATCAGGTCATCAGTTCCTTTTAAAATACGCCCCAGCCCTTTATGACCGTATAACCCTAATAAGCATTGGAAGATTTAATCAGGTAGTCGCGTAACGGTGCTATTATAATCCTAGCGTAGAGTATTAGGCCGGGCCGGTCAGCGCTGTTCAGTTCATCAGTTCCTTTTAAAATACGCATCAGCTCTTTATGACCTTATAAACCAAATAAGCATTGGAAGATTTAATCAGGTGTCGCGTAACAGTGCTATTATAATCCTGGAGTAGAGTATTAGACCGGGCCGGTCAGCGCAGATCAATCGCATCAGTTCCTTTTAAAATACGCACCAGCCCTTTATGACCGTATAAACCAAATAAGCATTGGAAGATTTTATCAGGTAGTCGCGTAACGGTGCTATTATAATCCTGGCGTAGAGGATTGCTCCAGGCCGGTCAGCGCTGATCAGGACTTCAGTTCCTTTTAAATAAGCACCAGCCCTTTATGACCGTATAAACCAGATAAGCATTCGAAGATTTTAGCAGGTAGTCGCATAACGGTGCTGTTATAATCCTAGCTTAGAGTATTAGGCCGGGCCGGTCAGCGCAGATCAATCGCATCTATTCCTTTTAAAATACGCACCAGCCCTTTATGACCGTATTAACCAAATAAGCATTGAAAGATTTTTGCAGGTAGTCGCATAACGGTGCTATTATAATCCTAGCGTAGAGTATTAGACCAGGCAGGTCAGCGCTGTTCAATTCATCAGTTCCGTTTAAAATACGCACCAGCCTATTATGACCGTATAAACCAAATAAGCATTGGAAGATTTTATCAGGTAGTCGCAGAACGTTGTTATTATAATCCTAGCGTAGAGTATTAGACCGGGCTAGTCAATCGCTGATCAGGTCATCAGTTCCTTCTAAAATATGCACCAGCCGATTATGGCCGTATTAACCAAATAAGCGTTGAAAGATTTTTGCAGGTAGTCGCATAACGGTGCTATTATAATCCTGGCGTAGAGGATTAGACCTGGCCGGCCAGCGCTGTTCAGTCCATCAGTTCCTTTTAAAATACGCACCAGCTCTTTATGACCTTATAAACCAAATAAGCATTGGAAGATTTAATCAGGTGTCGCGTAACGGTGCTATTATAATCCTTGCGTAGAGTATTAGGCCGGGCCGGTCAGCGCAGATCAATCGCATCTATTCCTTTTAAAATACGCACCAGCCCTTTATGACCGTATAAACCAAATAAGCATTGGAAGATTTTGTCAGGTAGTCGTGTGTCGTCTCCGTGTTAGGCCGGGCCGGTCGGTGCTAATCAGGTCATCAGTTCCTTCTAAAATATGCACCAGCCCTTTATGACCGTATAAACCAGATAAGCATGCGAAGATTTTAGCGGGTAGTCGCATAACGGTGTTATTATAATCCCAGCATAGAGTATTAGACCGGGCTAGTCAATCGCTGATCAGGTCATCAGTTCCTTTTAAAATACGCACCAGCCCTTTATGACCGTATAAACCAAATAAGCATTGGAAGATTTTATCAGGTAGTCGCGTAACGGTGCTATTATAATCCTGGCGTAGAGGATTGCTCCAGGCCGGTCAGCGCTGATCAGGACTTCAGTTCCTTTTAAATAAGCACCAGCCCTTTATGACCGTATAAACCAGATAAGCATTCGAAGATTTTTGCAGGTAGTCGCATAACGGTGCTATTATAATCCTAGCGTAGAGTATTAGACCAGGCAGGTCAGCGCTGTTCAATTCATCAGTTCCGTTTAAAATACGCACCAGCCTATTATGACCGTATAAACCAAATAAGCATTGGAAGATTTTATCAGGTAGTCGCAGAACGTTGTTATTATAATCCTAGCGTAGAGTATTAGACCGGGCTAGTCAATCGCTGATCAGGTCATCAGTTCCTTCTAAAATATGCACCAGCCGATTATGGCCGTATTAACCAAATAAGCGTTGAAAGATTTTTGCAGGTAGTCGCATAACGGTGCTATTATAATCCTGGCGTAGAGTATTAGACCAGGCAGGTCAGCGCTGTTCAATTCATCAGTTCCTTTTAAAATACGCACCAGGTCTTTATGACCTTATAAACCAAATAAGCATTGGAAGATTTAATCAGGTGTCGCGTAACGGTGCTATTATAATCCTAGCGTAGAGTATTAGGCCGGGCCGGTCAGCGCTGTTCAGTTCATCAGTTCCTTTTAAAATACGCACCAGCCCATTCTGGCAATAATAACCAAATAAGCATTGAAAGATTTTTGCACATAGGCACTTGACGGCTCTGTTATAATCCTTGCGTAGAGTATTAGGCTGGGCCGGTCAGCGCAGACCAGTCGCATCAGTGCCTTCTAAAATAAGCACCAGCCCTTTATGACCGTATAAACCAGATAAGCATTCGAAGATTTTAGCAGGTAGTCGCATAACGGTGCTGTTATAATCCTAGCTTAGAGTATTAGGCCGGGCCGGTCAGCGCAGATCAATCGCATCTATTCCTTTTAAAATACGCACCAGCCCTTTATGACCGTATTAACCAAATAAGCATTGAAAGATTTTTGCAGGTAGTCGCATAACGGTGCTATTATAATCCTAGCGTAGAGTATTAGACCAGGCAGGTCAGCGCTGTTCAATTCATCAGTTCCGTTTAAAATACGCACCAGCCTATTATGACCGTATAAACCAAATAAGCATTGGAAGATTTTATCAGGTAGTCGCAGAACGTTGTTATTATAATCCTAGCGTAGAGTATTAGACCGGGCTAGTCAATCGCTGATCAGGTCATCAGTTCCTTCTAAAATATGCACCAGCCGATTATGGCCGTATTAACCAAATAAGCGTTGAAAGATTTTTGCAGGTAGTCGCATAACGGTGCTATTATAATCCTGGCGTAGAGGATTAGACCTGGCCGGCCAGCGCTGTTCAGTCCATCAGTTCCTTTTAAAATACGCACCAGCTCTTTATGACCTTATAAACCAAATAAGCATTGGAAGATTTAATCAGGTGTCGCGTAACGGTGCTATTATAATCCTTGCGTAGAGTATTAGGCCGGGCCGGTCAGCGCAGATCAATCGCATCTATTCCTTTTAAAATACGCACCAGCCCTTTATGACCGTATAAACCAAATAAGCATTGGAAGATTTTGTCAGGTAGTCGTGTGTCGTCTCCGTGTTAGGCCGGGCCGGTCGGTGCTAATCAGGTCATCAGTTCCTTCTAAAATATGCACCAGCCCTTTATGACCGTATAAACCAGATAAGCATGCGAAGATTTTAGCGGGTAGTCGCATAACGGTGTTATTATAATCCCAGCATAGAGTATTAGACCGGGCTAGTCAATCGCTGATCAGGTCATCAGTTCCTTTTAAAATACGCACCAGCCCTTTATGACCGTATAAACCAAATAAGCATTGGAAGATTTTATCAGGTAGTCGCGTAACGGTGCTATTATAATCCTGGCGTAGAGGATTGCTCCAGGCCGGTCAGCGCTGATCAGGACTTCAGTTCCTTTTAAATAAGCACCAGCCCTTTATGACCGTATAAACCAGATAAGCATTCGAAGATTTTTGCAGGTAGTCGCATAACGGTGCTATTATAATCCTAGCGTAGAGTATTAGACCAGGCAGGTCAGCGCTGTTCAATTCATCAGTTCCGTTTAAAATACGCACCAGCCTATTATGACCGTATAAACCAAATAAGCATTGGAAGATTTTATCAGGTAGTCGCAGAACGTTGTTATTATAATCCTAGCGTAGAGTATTAGACCGGGCTAGTCAATCGCTGATCAGGTCATCAGTTCCTTCTAAAATATGCACCAGCCGATTATGGCCGTATTAACCAAATAAGCGTTGAAAGATTTTTGCAGGTAGTCGCATAACGGTGCTATTATAATCCTGGCGTAGAGTATTAGACCAGGCAGGTCAGCGCTGTTCAATTCATCAGTTCCTTTTAAAATACGCACCAGGTCTTTATGACCTTATAAACCAAATAAGCATTGGAAGATTTAATCAGGTGTCGCGTAACGGTGCTATTATAATCCTAGCGTAGAGTATTAGGCCGGGCCGGTCAGCGCTGTTCAGTTCATCAGTTCCTTTTAAAATACGCACCAGCCCATTCTGGCAATAATAACCAAATAAGCATTGAAAGATTTTTGCACATAGGCACTTGACGGCTCTGTTATAATCCTTGCGTAGAGTATTAGGCTGGGCCGGTCAGCGCAGACCAGTCGCATCAGTGCCTTCTAAAATATGCACCAGCCATTTATGACCGTATAATCCAAATAAGCATTGAAAGATTTTTGCAGTAGTCGCATAACGATGCTATTATAATCCCAGCATAGAGTATTAGACCGGGCTAGTCAATCGCTGATCAGGTCATCAGTTCCTTTTAAAATACGCACCAGCCCTTTATGACCGTATAAACCAAATAAGCATTGCAAAATTTTAGCAGGTAGTCGCATAACGGTGCTAGTATAATCCTAGCGTAGAGTGTTATGCCGGGCAGGTCAGCGCTGATCAGGTCATCAGTTCCTTTTAAAATACGCCCCAGCCCTTTATGACCGTATAACCCTAATAAGCATTGGAAGATTTAATCAGGTAGTCGCGTAACGGTGCTATTATAATCCTAGCGTAGAGTATTAGGCCGGGCCGGTCAGCGCTGTTCAGTTCATCAGTTCCTTTTAAAATACGCATCAGCTCTTTATGACCTTATAAACCAAATAAGCATTGGAAGATTTAATCAGGTGTCGCGTAACAGTGCTATTATAATCCTGGAGTAGAGTATTAGACCGGGCCGGTCAGCGCAGATCAATCGCATCAGTTCCTTTTAAAATACGCACCAGCCGTTTATGACCGTATAAACCAGATAAGCATTGGAAGATTTAATCAGGTGTCGCGTAACGGTGCTATTATAATCCTGGCGTAGAGGATTAGACCTGGCCGGCCAGCGCTGTTCAGTCCATCAGTTCCTTTTAAAATACGCACCAGCTCTTTATGACCTTATAAACCAAATAAGCATTGGAAGATTTAATCAGGTGTCGCGTAACGGTGCTATTATAATCCTTGCGTAGAGTATTAGGCCGGGCCGGTCAGCGCAGATCAATCGCATCTATTCCTTTTAAAATACGCACCAGCCCTTTATGACCGTATAAACCAAATAAGCATTGGAAGATTTTGTCAGGTAGTCGTGTGTCGTCTCCGTGTTAGGCCGGGCCGGTCGGTGCTAATCAGGTCATCAGTTCCTTCTAAAATATGCACCAGCCCTTTATGACCGTATAAACCAGATAAGCATGCGAAGATTTTAGCGGGTAGTCGCATAACGGTGTTATTATAATCCCAGCATAGAGTATTAGACCGGGCTAGTCAATCGCTGATCAGGTCATCAGTTCCTTTTAAAATACGCACCAGCCGTTTATGACCGTATAAACCAGATAAGCATTGGAAGATTTAATCAGGTGTCGCGTAACGGTGCTATTATAATCCTGGCGTAGAGGATTGCTCCAGGCCGGTCAGCGCTGATCAGGACTTCAGTTCCTTTTAAATAAGCACCAGCCCTTTATGACCGTATAAACCAGATAAGCATTCGAAGATTTTAGCAGGTAGTCGCATAACGGTGCTGTTATAATCCTAGCTTAGAGTATTAGGCCGGGCCGGTCAGCGCAGATCAATCGCATCTATTCCTTTTAAAATACGCACCAGCCCTTTATGACCGTATAAACCAAATAAGCATTGCAAAATTTTAGCAGGTAGTCGCATAACGGTGCTATTATAATCCTAGCGTAGAGTGTTATGCCGGGCAGGTCAGCGCTGATCAGGTCATCAGTTCCTTTTAAAATACGCCTCAGCCCTTTATGACCGTATAACCCTAATAAGCATTGGAAGATTTAATCAGGTAGTCGCGTAACGGTGCTATTATAATCCTAGCGTAGAGTATTAGGCCGGGCCGGTCAGCGCTGTTCAGTTCATCAGTTCCTTTTAAAATACGCATCAGCTCTTTATGACCTTATAAACCAAATAAGCATTGGAAGATTTAATCAGGTGTCGCGTAACAGTGCTATTATAATCCTGGAGTAGAGTATTAGACCGGGCCGGTCAGCGCAGATCAATCGCATCAGTTCCTTTTAAAATACGCACCAGCCCTTTATGACCGTATAAACCAAATAAGCATTGGAAGATTTTGTCAGGTAGTCGTGTGTCGTCTCCGTGTTAGGCCGGGCCGGTCGGTGCTAATCAGGTCATCAGTTCCTTCTAAAATATGCACCAGCCCTTTATGACCGTATAAACCAGATAAGCATGCGAAGATTTTAGCGGGTAGTCGCATAACGGTGTTATTATAATCCCAGCATAGAGTATTAGACCGGGCTAGTCAATCGCTGATCAGGTCATCAGTTCCTTTTAAAATACGCACCAGCCCTTTATGACCGTATAAACCAAATAAGCATTGGAAGATTTTATCAGGTAGTCGCGTAACGGTGCTATTATAATCCTGGCGTAGAGGATTGCTCCAGGCCGGTCAGCGCTGATCAGGACTTCAGTTCCTTTTAAATAAGCACCAGCCCTTTATGACCGTATAAACCAGATAAGCATTCGAAGATTTTTGCAGGTAGTCGCATAACGGTGCTATTATAATCCTAGCGTAGAGTATTAGACCAGGCAGGTCAGCGCTGTTCAATTCATCAGTTCCGTTTAAAATACGCACCAGCCTATTATGACCGTATAAACCAAATAAGCATTGGAAGATTTTATCAGGTAGTCGCAGAACGTTGTTATTATAATCCTAGCGTAGAGTATTAGACCGGGCTAGTCAATCGCTGATCAGGTCATCAGTTCCTTCTAAAATATGCACCAGCCGATTATGGCCGTATTAACCAAATAAGCGTTGAAAGATTTTTGCAGGTAGTCGCATAACGGTGCTATTATAATCCTGGCGTAGAGTATTAGACCAGGCAGGTCAGCGCTGTTCAATTCATCAGTTCCTTTTAAAATACGCACCAGGTCTTTATGACCTTATAAACCAAATAAGCATTGGAAGATTTAATCAGGTGTCGCGTAACGGTGCTATTATAATCCTAGCGTAGAGTATTAGGCCGGGCCGGTCAGCGCTGTTCAGTTCATCAGTTCCTTTTAAAATACGCACCAGCCCATTCTGGCAATAATAACCAAATAAGCATTGAAAGATTTTTGCACATAGGCACTTGACGGCTCTGTTATAATCCTTGCGTAGAGTATTAGGCTGGGCCGGTCAGCGCAGACCAGTCGCATCAGTGCCTTCTAAAATATGCACCAGCCATTTATGACCGTATAATCCAAATAAGCATTGAAAGATTTTTGCAGTAGTCGCATAACGATGCTATTATAATCCCAGCATAGAGTATTAGACCGGGCTAGTCAATCGCTGATCAGGTCATCAGTTCCTTTTAAAATACGCACCAGCCCTTTATGACCGTATAAACCAAATAAGCATTGCAAAATTTTAGCAGGTAGTCGCATAACGGTGCTAGTATAATCCTAGCGTAGAGTGTTATGCCGGGCAGGTCAGCGCTGATCAGGTCATCAGTTCCTTTTAAAATACGCCCCAGCCCTTTATGACCGTATAACCCTAATAAGCATTGGAAGATTTAATCAGGTAGTCGCGTAACGGTGCTATTATAATCCTAGCGTAGAGTATTAGGCCGGGCCGGTCAGCGCTGTTCAGTTCATCAGTTCCTTTTAAAATACGCATCAGCTCTTTATGACCTTATAAACCAAATAAGCATTGGAAGATTTAATCAGGTGTCGCGTAACAGTGCTATTATAATCCTGGAGTAGAGTATTAGACCGGGCCGGTCAGCGCAGATCAATCGCATCAGTTCCTTTTAAAATACGCACCAGCCGTTTATGACCGTATAAACCAGATAAGCATTGGAAGATTTAATCAGGTGTCGCGTAACGGTGCTATTATAATCCTGGCGTAGAGGATTAGACCTGGCCGGCCAGCGCTGTTCAGTCCATCAGTTCCTTTTAAAATACGCACCAGCTCTTTATGACCTTATAAACCAAATAAGCATTGGAAGATTTAATCAGGTGTCGCGTAACGGTGCTATTATAATCCTTGCGTAGAGTATTAGGCCGGGCCGGTCAGCGCAGATCAATCGCATCTATTCCTTTTAAAATACGCACCAGCCCTTTATGACCGTATAAACCAAATAAGCATTGGAAGATTTTGTCAGGTAGTCGTGTGTCGTCTCCGTGTTAGGCCGGGCCGGTCGGTGCTAATCAGGTCATCAGTTCCTTCTAAAATATGCACCAGCCCTTTATGACCGTATAAACCAGATAAGCATGCGAAGATTTTAGCGGGTAGTCGCATAACGGTGTTATTATAATCCCAGCATAGAGTATTAGACCGGGCTAGTCAATCGCTGATCAGGTCATCAGTTCCTTTTAAAATACGCACCAGCCGTTTATGACCGTATAAACCAGATAAGCATTGGAAGATTTAATCAGGTGTCGCGTAACGGTGCTATTATAATCCTGGCGTAGAGGATTAGACCTGGCCGGCCAGCGCTGTTCAGTCCATCAGTTCCTTTTAAAATACGCACCAGCTCTTTATGACCTTATAAACCAAATAAGCATTGGAAGATTTAATCAGGTGTCGCGTAACGGTGCTATTATAATCCTTGCGTAGAGTATTAGGCCGGGCCGGTCAGCGCAGATCAATCGCATCTATTCCTTTTAAAATACGCACCAGCCCTTTATGACCGTATAAACCAAATAAGCATTGGAAGATTTTGTCAGGTAGTCGTGTGTCGTCTCCGTGTTAGGCCGGGCCGGTCGGTGCTAATCAGGTCATCAGTTCCTTCTAAAATATGCACCAGCCCTTTATGACCGTATAAACCAGATAAGCATGCGAAGATTTTAGCGGGTAGTCGCATAACGGTGTTATTATAATCCCAGCATAGAGTATTAGACCGGGCTAGTCAATCGCTGATCAGGTCATCAGTTCCTTTTAAAATACGCACCAGCCCTTTATGACCGTATAAACCAAATAAGCATTGGAAGATTTTATCAGGTAGTCGCGTAACGGTGCTATTATAATCCTGGCGTAGAGGATTGCTCCAGGCCGGTCAGCGCTGATCAGGACTTCAGTTCCTTTTAAATAAGCACCAGCCCTTTATGACCGTATAAACCAGATAAGCATTCGAAGATTTTAGCAGGTAGTCGCATAACGGTGCTGTTATAATCCTAGCTTAGAGTATTAGGCCGGGCCGGTCAGCGCAGATCAATCGCATCTATTCCTTTTAAAATACGCACCAGCCCTTTATGACCGTATAAACCAAATAAGCATTGCAAAATTTTAGCAGGTAGTCGCATAACGGTGCTATTATAATCCTAGCGTAGAGTGTTATGCCGGGCAGGTCAGCGCTGATCAGGTCATCAGTTCCTTTTAAAATACGCCTCAGCCCTTTATGACCGTATAACCCTAATAAGCATTGGAAGATTTAATCAGGTAGTCGCGTAACGGTGCTATTATAATCCTAGCGTAGAGTATTAGGCCGGGCCGGTCAGCGCTGTTCAGTTCATCAGTTCCTTTTAAAATACGCATCAGCTCTTTATGACCTTATAAACCAAATAAGCATTGGAAGATTTAATCAGGTGTCGCGTAACAGTGCTATTATAATCCTGGAGTAGAGTATTAGACCGGGCCGGTCAGCGCAGATCAATCGCATCAGTTCCTTTTAAAATACGCACCAGCCGTTTATGACCGTATAAACCAGATAAGCATTGGAAGATTTAATCAGGTGTCGCGTAACGGTGCTATTATAATCCTGGCGTAGAGGATTAGACCTGGCCGGCCAGCGCTGTTCAGTCCATCAGTTCCTTTTAAAATACGCACCAGCTCTTTATGACCTTATAAACCAAATAAGCATTGGAAGATTTAATCAGGTGTCGCGTAACGGTGCTATTATAATCCTTGCGTAGAGTATTAGGCCGGGCCGGTCAGCGCAGATCAATCGCATCTATTCCTTTTAAAATACGCACCAGCCCTTTATGACCGTATAAACCAATAAGCATTGGAAGATTTTGTCAGGTAGTCGTGTGTCGTCTCCGTGTTAGGCCGGGCCGGTCGGTGCTAATCAGGTCATCAGTTCCTTCTAAAATATGCACCAGCCCTTTATGACCGTATAAACCAGATAAGCATGCGAAGATTTTAGCGGGTAGTCGCATAACGGTGTTATTATAATCCTAGCGTAGAGTATTAGACCGGGCCGGTCAGCGCTGTTCAATTCATCAGTTCCTTTTAAAATACGCACCAGCCCTTTATGACCGTATAAACCAAATAAGCATTGGAAGATTTTGTCAATTAGTCCGCGTAACGGTGCTATTATAATCCTTGCGTAGAGTATTGAACGGGCCCGGTCAGCGCTGTTCAGTTCATCAGTTCCTTTTAAAATAGGCACCAGCCCTTTATGACCGTATAAACCAAATAAGCATTGGAAGATTTTGTCAGGTAGTCGTGTGTCGTCTCTTATATAATCCTTGCGTAAGTATTAGGCCGGGCCGGTCGGCGCTAATCATGCCATCAGTTCCTTTAAAAATTCGCCCCAGCCCTTTATGACCGTATAACCAAATAAGCATTGGAAGATTTAATCAGGTAGTCGCATAACGGTGCTATTATAATCCTAGCGTAGAGTATTAGACCGGGCCAGTCAATCGCTGATCAGTCATCAGTTCCTTTTAATGTACGCACCAGCCCTTTATGACCGTATAAACCAGATAAGCATTGGAAGATTTTATGAGGTAGTCGCGTAACGGTGCTATTATAATCCTGGCGTAAAGGATTGCTCCAGGCCGGTCAGCGCTGATCAGGACTTCAGTTCCTTTTAAAATACGCACCAGCCCTTTATGACCGTATAAATCAAATATGCATTGGAAGATTTTGTCAGGTGGTGCGTAACGTCTCTTATATAATCTTTCCATAGAGTATTAGGCCAGGCCGATCAACGCAGATCCATCGCATCATTTCCTTTTATATACGCACCAGCCCTTTATGACTGTATAAACCAAATAAGCATTGGAAGATTTTTTGCAGATAGGCACTTGACGGCTCTTATATTATCCTTGCGTAGAGTATTAGCTGGGCCGGTCAGGACAGATCAATTGCGTCAGTTCCTTTTAAAATACGCACCAGCCTTTATGACCTTATAAACCAAATAAGCATTGGAAGATTTGAGCAGGTAATCGCGTAAAGGCTCTGATATAATCCTTGCGTAGAGTATTAGGCCGGGCCGGTCAGCGCAGATCAATCGCATCTATTCCTATTAAAATACGCACCAGCCCTTTATGACCGTATAAACCAAATAAGCATTGGAAGATTTTGTCAGGTAGTCGTGTGTCGTCTCTTATATAATCCTTGCGTAAGTATTAGGCCGGGCGGTCGCGCTAATCAGGTCATCAGTTCCTTTTAAAATACGCACCAGCCCTTTATGACCGTATAAACCAAATAAGCATTGCAAAATTTTAGCAGGTAGTCGTATAACGGTGCTATTATAATCCTAGGGTAGAGTGTTATGCCGGGCAGGTCAGCGCTTATCATGCCATCAGTTCCTTTTAAATAAGCACCAGCCCTTTATGACCATATAAACCAAATAAGCATTGGAAGATTTTG
>NW_022279907.1:0-20351 GCF_009193385.2 Nasonia vitripennis
CCCATGCTCCCCGAGCTCAATAATTTATTTATTCAACACCTCGGCACGTCAAGGAATGCGAACGAAGCAAGTATAAATGAAAAAATCAAAGCGCTTAAACTCAGATATCCCATGCTCCCCGAGCTCAATAATTTATTTATTCAACACCTCGGCACGTCGAAGGAATGCGAACGAATCAAGTATAAATGAAAAACAAAGCGCTTAAACCCAACTACACCACGCTCCCCGAGCTCAATAATTTATTTATTCAACACCTCGGCACGTCGAAGGAATGCGAACGAAGCAAGTATAAATGAAAAATCAAAGCGCTTAAACCCAGCTACCCATGCTCCCCGAGCTCAATAATTTATTTATTCAACACCTCGGTACGTCGAAGGAAGGCGAACGAATCAAGTATAAATGAAAAACCAAAGCGCTTAAACCCAACTACACCACGCTCCCCGAGCTCAATAATTTATTTAATTCAACACCTCAGCACGTCAAAGGAATGCGACCAAGCAACTATAAATGAAAAATCAAAGCGCTTAAACTCAGCTATCCCATGCTCCCCGAGCTCAATAATTTATTTATTCAACACCTCGGCACGTCGAAGAATGCGAACGAATCAAAGTATAAATGAAAAACCAAAGCGCTTAAACCCAACTACACCACGCTCCCCGAGCTCAATAATTTATTTATCAACACCTCGCAGACGTCAAAGGAATGCGAACGAAGCAACTATAAATGAAAATCAAAGCGCTTAAACTCAGCTATCCCATGCTCCCCGAGCTCAATAATTTATTTATTCAACACCTCGGCACGTCAAAGGAATGCGAATCAAGCAAGTATAAATGAAAAATCAAAGCGCTTAAACTCAGCTATCCCATGCTCCCCGAGCTCAATAATTTATTTATTCAACACCTCGGCACGTCGAAGGAATGCGAACCAAGCAAGTATAAATGAAAAATCAAAGCGCTTAAACTCAGCTATCCATGCTCCCCGAGCTCAATAATTTATTTATTCAACACCTCGGCACGTCAAGGAATGCGAACAAGCAACTATAAATGAAAAATCAAAGCGCTTAAACCAGCTATCCCATGCTCCCCGAGCTCAATAATTTATTTATTCAACACCTCGCACGTCGAAGGAATGCGAACGAAGCAAGTATAAATGAAAAATCAAAGCGCTTAAACCCAACTACACCATGCTCCCCGAGCTCAATAATTTATTTATTCAACACCTCGGCACGTCGAAGGAATGCGAACGAAGCAAGTATAAATGAAAACCAAAGCGCTTAAACCCAACTACACCATGCTCCCCGAGCTCAATAATTTATTTATTCAACACCTCGGCACGTCGAAGGTGCGAACGAAGCAAGTATAAATGAAAAATCAAAGCGCTTAAACCCAGCTATCCCATGCTCCCCGAGCTCAATAATTTATTTATTCAACACCTCGCACGTCGAAGGAAGGCGAACGAATCAAGTATAAATGAAAACCAAAGCGCTTAAACCCAACTACACCATGCTCCCCGAGCTCAATAATTTATTTAATCAACACCTCGGCACGTCAAAGGAATGCGAACCAAGCAACTATAAATGAAAAATCAAAGCGCTTAAACTCAGCTATCCCATGCTCCCGAGCTCAATAATTTATTTATTCAACACCTCGGCACGTCGAAAGGAATGCGAACGAAGCAAGTATAAATGAAAAATCAAAGCGCTTAAACTCAGCTATCCCATGCTCCCCGAGCTCAATAATTTATTTATTCAACACCTCAGCACGTCAAGGAATGCGAACAAGCAACTATAAATGAAAAATCAAAGCGCTTAAACTCAACTATCCCATGCTCCCCGAGCTCAATAATTTATTTATTCAACACCTCGGCACGTCGAAAGGAATGCGAACGAAGCAAGTATAAATGAAAAATCAAAGCGCTTAAACCCAGCTATCCCATGCTCCCCGAGCTCAATAATTTATTTATTCAACACCTCAGCACGTCAAAGGAATGCGAACAAGCAACTATAAATGAAAAATCAAAGCGCTTAAACTCAGCTATCCCATGCTCCCCGAGCTCAATAATTTATTTATTCAACACCTCGGCACGTCGAAGGAATGCGAACGAAGCAAGTATAAATGAAAAATCAAAGCGCTTAAACTCAGCTATCCATGCTCCCCGAGCTCAATAATTTATTTATTCAACACCTCGGCACGTCGAAGGAAGGCGAACGAATCAAGTATAAATGAAAAACCAAAGCGCTTAAACCCAACTACACCATGCTCCCCGAGCTCAATAATTTATTTATCAACACCTCGGCACGTCAAAGGAATGCGAACCAAGCAACTATAAATGAAAAATCAAAGCGCTTAAACTCAGCTATCCCATGCTCCCCGAGCTCAATAATTTATTTATTCAACACCTCGGCACGTCGAAGGAATGCGAACGAATCAAGTATAAATGAAAAACCAAAGCGCTTAAACCCAACTACACCACGCTCCCCGAGCTCAATAATTTATTTATTCAACACCTCAGCACGTCAAAGGAATGCGAACAAGCAACTATAAATGAAAAGTCAAAGCGCTTAAACTCAGCTATCCCATGCTCCCCGAGCTCAATAATTTATTTATTCAACACCTCGGCACGTCGAAGGAATGCGAACGAATCAAGTATAAATGAAAAATCAAAGCGCTTAAACCCAACTACACCACGCTCCCCGAGCTCAATAATTTATTTAATCAACACTCTCCACACGTCAAGGAATGCGAACCAAGCAACTATAAATGAAAAATCAAAGCGCTTAAACTCAGCTATCCCATGCTCCCCGAGCTCAATAATTTATTTATTCAACACCTCGGCACGTCGAAGGAATGCGAACGAATCAAGTATAAATGAAAAACCAAAGCGCTTAAACTCAACTATCCATGCTCCCCGAGCTCAATAATTTATTTATTCAACACCTCGGCACGTCAAAGGAATGCGAACAAGCAACTATAAATGAAAAATCAAAGCGCTTAAACTCAGCTATCCCATGCTCCCCGAGCTCAATAATTTATTTATTCAACACCTCGGCACGTCGAAGGATGCGAACGAAGCAAGTATAAATGAAAAAATCAAAGCGCTTAAACCCAGCTATCCATGCTCCCCGAGCTCAATAATTTATTTATTCAACACCTCGGCACGTCAAAGGAATGCGAACGAAGCAAGTATAAATGAAAAATCAAGCGCTTAAACCAGAATATCCATGCTCCCCGAGCTCAATAATTTATTTATTCAACACCTCGGCACGTCGAAGGAATGCGAACCAAGCAACTATAAATGAAAAATCAAAGCGCTTAAACTCAGATATCCCATGCTCCCCGAGTCTCAATAATTTATTTATTCAACACTCCACGTCGAAGGAACGAACGAATCAAGTATAAATGAAAACAAACGCTTAACCAACTACACACGCTCCCGACTCATAATTATTTAATCAACACCTCACACATCAAAGGAATGCGAACCAAGCAACTATAAATGAAAAATCAAAGCGCTTAAACTCAGATATCCCATGCTCCCCGAGCTCAATAATTTATTTATTCAACACCTCGGCACGTCGAAGGAATGCGAACGAATCAAGTATAAATGAAAAATCAAAGCGCTTAAACCCAACTACACCACGCTCCCCAGCTCAATAATTATTTAATCAACACCCCAGCAGGTCAAAGGAATGCGAACCAAGCAACTATAAATGAAAATCAAAGCACTTAAACTCAGCTATCCCATGCTCCCCGACTCAATAATTTATTTATTCAACACCTCGGCACGTCGAAGGAATGCGAACGAATCAAGTATAAAATGAAAAATCAAAGCGCTTAAACCCAACTACACCACGCTCCCCTAGCTCAATAATTTATTTAATCAACACCCAGCAGGTCAAAGGAATGCGAACAAGCAACTATAAATGAAAAGTCAAAGCACTTAAACTCAGCTATCCCATGCTCCCCGAGCTCAATAATTTATTTATTCAACACCTCGGCACGTCGAAGGAATGCGAACGAATCAAGTATAAATGATAAACCAAAGCGCTTAAACCCAACTACACCATGCTCCCCGAGCTCAATAATTTATTTATTCAACACCTCGGCACGACGAAGGGTGGCGAACGAAGCAAGTATAAATGAAAAATCGAAGCGCTGAAACCCAGCTATCCTATGCTCCCCGAGCTCAATAATTTATTTATTCAACACCTCAGCACGTCAAAGGAATGCGATTCAAGCAACTATAAATGAAAAATCAAGCGCTTAAACTCAGATATCCCATGCTCCCCGAGCTCAATAATTTATTTATTCAACACCTCGGCACGTCGAAGGAATGCGAACCAAGCAACTATAAATGAAAAATCAAAGCGCTTAAACTCAGCTATCCCATGCTCCCCGATCTCAATAATTTATTTATTCAACACCTCGGTACGTCGAAGGAAGGCGAACGAATCAAGTATAAATGAAAAACCAAAGCGCTTAAACCCAACTACACCACGCTCCCCGAGCTCATAATTTATTTAATCAACACCCCAGCAGGTCAAAGGAATGCGACCAAGCAACTATAATGAAAAGTCAAAGCACTTAAACTCAGCTATCCCATGCTCCCCCGATCTCAATAATTTATTTATTCAACACCTCAGCACGTCAAAGGAATGCGATTCAAGCAACTATAAACGAAAAATCAAAGCGCTTAAACTCAGATATCCCATGCTCCCCGAGCTCAATAATTTATTTATTCAACACCTCGGCACGTCGAAGGAATGCGAACGAATCAAGTATAAATGATAAACCAAAGCGCTTAAACCCAACTACACCATGCTCCCCGAGATCAATAATTTATTTATTCAACACCTCGGCACGTCGAAGGAATGCGAACGAATCAAGTATAAATGAAAAATCAAAGCGCTTAAACCCAACTACACCACGCTCCCCGATCTCAATAATTTATTTATTCAACACCTCGGTACGTCGAAGGAAGGCGAACGAATCAAGTATAAATGAAAAACCAAAGCGCTTAAACCCAACTACACCACGCTCCCCGAGCTCAATAATTTATTTAATCAACACCTCAACACATCAAAGGAATGCGAACCAAGCAACTATAAATGAAAAATCAAAGCGCTTAAACTCAGATATCCCATGCTCCCCGAGCTCAATAATTTATTTATTCAACACCTCGGCACGTCGAAGGAATGCGAACGAATCAAGTATAAATGAAAAATCAAAGCGCTTAAACCCAACTACACCACGCTCCCCTAGCTCAATAATTTATTTAATCAACACCCCAGCAGGTCAAAGGAATGCGAACCAAGCAACTATAAATGAAAAGTCAAAGCACTTAAACTCAGCTATCCCATGCTCCCCGATCTCAATAATTTATTTATTCAACACCTCAGCACGTCAAAGGAATGCGATTCAAGCAACTATAAATGAAAAATCAAAGCGCTTAAACTCAGATATCCCATGCTCCCCGAGCTCAATAATTTATTTATTCAACACCTCGGCACGTCGAAGGAATGCGAACCAAGCAACTATAAATGAAAAATCAAAGCGCTTAAACTCAGCTATCCCATGCTCCCCGAGCTCAATAATTTATTTATTCAACACCTCAGCACGTCAAAGGAATGCGATTCAAGCAACTATAAATGAAAAATCAAAGCGCTTAAACTCAGATATCCCATGCTCCCCGAGCTCAATAATTTATTTATTCAACACCTCGGCACGTCGAAGGAATGCGAACGAATCAAGTATAAATGATAAACCAAAGCGCTTAAACCCAACTACACCATGCTCCCCGAGCTCAATAATTTATTTATTCAACACCTCGGCAAGTCGAAGGAATGCGAACGAATCAAGTATAAATGAAAAATCAAAGCGCTTAAACCCAACTACACCACGCTCCCCTAGCTCAATAATTTATTTATTCAACACCTCAGCACGTCAAAGGAATGCGATTCAAGCAACTATAAATGAAAAATCAAAGCGCTTAAACTCAGATATCCCATGCTCCCCGAGCTCAATAATTTATTTATTCACACCTCGGCACGTCGAAGGAATGCGAACGAATCAAGTATAAATGATAAACCAAAGCACTTAAACTCAGCTATCCCATGCTCCCCGAGCTCTATAATTTATTTATTCAACACCTCGGCACGTCGAAGGAATGCGAACGAATCAAGTATAAATGATAAACCAAAGCGCTTAAACCCAACTACACCATGCTCCCCGAGCTCAATAATTTATTTATTCAACACCTCGGCACGACGAAGGGTGGCGAACGAAGCAAGTATAAATGAAAAATCGAAGCGCTGAAACCCAGCTATCCTATGCTCCCCGAGCTCAATAATTTATTTATTCAACACCTCGGCACGTCGAAGGAATGCGAACGAATCAAGTATAAATGATAAACCAAAGCGCTTAAACCCAACTACACCATGCTCCCGAGCTCAATAATTTATTTATTCAACACCTCGGCACGCGAAGGGTGCGAACGAAGCAAGTATAAATGAAAAATCGAAGCGCTGAAAAGATATCCCATGCCCCCGACTCAATAATTTATTTATTCAACACTCGGCACGTCGAAGGAATGCGAACGAATCAAGTATAAATGATAAACAAAGCGCTTAAACCCAACTACACCATGGTCCCCGAGCTCAATAATTTATTTATTCAACACCTCGCACGACAAGGGTGGCGAACGAAGCAATATAAATGAAAAATCAAAGCGCTGAAACCCAGCTATCCTATGCTCCCCGAGCTCAATAATTTATTTATTCAACACCTCAGCACGTCAAGGAATGCGATTCAAGCAACTATAAATGAAAAATCAAAGCGCTTAAACTCAGATATCCCATGCTCCCCGAGCTCAATAATTTATTTATTCAACACCTCGGCACGTCGAAGGAATGCGAACAAGCAACTATAAATGAAAAATCAAAGCGCTTAAACTCAGCTATCCCATGCTCCCCGATCTCAATAATTTATTTATTCAACACCTCGTACGTCGAAGGAAGGCGAACGAATCAAGTATAAATGAAAAACCAAAGCGCTTAAACCCAACTACACCACGCTCCCCGAGCTCAATAATTTATTTAATCAACACCTCAACACATCAAAGGAATGCGAACCAAGCAACTATAAATGAAAAATCAAAGCGCTTAAACTCAGATATCCCATGCTCCCCGAGCTCAATAATTTATTTATTCAACACCTCGGCACGTCGAAGGAATGCGAACGAATCAAGTATAAATGAAAAATCAAAGCGCTTAAACCCAACTACACCACGCTCCCCTAGCTCAATAATTTATTTAATCAACACCCCAGCAGGTCAAAGGAATGCGAACCAAGCAACTATAAATGAAAAGTCAAAGCGCTTAAACTCAGATATCCCATGCTCCCCGAGCTCAATAATTTATTTATTCAACACCTCGGCACGTCGAAGGAATGCGAACCAAGCAACTATAAATGAAAAATCAAAGCGCTTAAACTCAGCTATCCCATGCTCCCCGAGCTCAATAATTTATTTATTCAACACCTCAGCACGTCAAAGGAATGCGATTCAAGCAACTATAAATGAAAAATCAAAGCGCTTAAACTCAGATATCCCATGCTCCCCGAGCTCAATAATTTATTTATTCAACACCTCGGCACGTCGAAGGAATGCGAACGAATCAAGTATAAATGATAAACCAAAGCGCTTAAACCCAACTACACCATGCTCCCCGAGCTCAATAATTTATTTATTCAACACCTCGGCACGTCGAAGGAATGCGAACGAATCAAGTATAAATGAAAAATCAAAGCGCTTAAACCCAACTACACCACGCTCCCCTAGCTCAATAATTTATTTAATCAACACCTCAGCACGTCAAAGGAATGCGATTCAAGCAACTATAAATGAAAAATCAAAGCGCTTAAACTCAGATATCCCATGCTCCCCTAGCTCAATAATTTATTTATTCAACACCTCGGCACGTCGAAGGAATGCGAACCAAGCAACTATAAATGAAAAATCAAAGCGCTTAAACTCAGCTATCCCATGCTCCCCGATCTCAATAATTTATTTATTCAACACCTCGGTACGTCGAAGGAAGGCGAACGAATCAAGTATAAATGAAAAACCAAAGCGCTTAAACCCAACTACACCACGCTCCCCGAGCTCAATAATTTATTTAATCAACACCTCAACACATCAAAGGAATGCGAACCAAGCAACTATAAATGAAAAATCAAAGCGCTTAAACTCAGCTATCCCATGCTCCCCGAGCTCAATAATTTATTTATTCAACACCTCGGCACGTCTACGGGAGGTGAACGAATCAAGTATAATTGAAAAACCAAAGCGCTTAAACCCAACTACACCACGCTCCCCGAGCTCAATAATTTATTTAATCAACTCCGCAGCACGTTAAAGGAATTCGAACGAAGCAACTATAAATGAAAAGTCAAAGCGATTAAACTCAGCTATCCCATGCTCCCGAGTCAATAAATTATTTATTCAACACCTCGGCACATCGGACGATGGCGAGCGTAGCGAGTATAAATTAAAAACCATAGCGATTAAACTAAACTACTCCTCGATTCCCAAGCGCAATAGTTTATTAAAAAAACACCTCGTCACATTGAAGGAAGGCGAGTATAAATCAAAATCCAAAGCGCTTAAACCCAACTACACCACGCTCCCCGAGCTCAATAATTTATTTATTCAACACCTCAGCACGTCAAAGGAATGCGATTCAAGCAACTATAAATGACAAATCAAAGCGCTTAAACTCAGATATCCCATGCTCCCCGAGCTCAATAATTTATTTATTCAACACCTCGGCACGTCGAAGGAATGCGATTCAAGCAACTATAAATGAAAAATCAAAGCGCTTAAACTCAGATATCCCATGCTCCCCGAGCTCAATAATTTATTTATTCAACACCTCGGCACGTCGAAGGAATGCGAACCAAGCAACTATAAATGAAAAATCAAAGCGCTTAAACTCAGCTATCCCATGCTTCCCGAGCTCAATAATTTATTTATTCAACACCTCGGCACATCGGTGGAAGGCGATCAAAGCGAGTACAAATCAAAAACTAAAGAGGATAAACTCAACTACACCTTGATTCCCAAGCTCAATTATTTATTTAAAAGAACACGTCGTCACATTGGAGGAAGGCGAACGAATCAATTATAAATGATAAACCAAAGCGCTTAAACCCAACTACACCATGCTCCCCGAGCTCAATAATTTATTTATTCAACACCTCGGCACGTCGAAGGAAGACGAACGAAGCAAGTATAAATGAAAAACCAAAGCGATTCAACCCAGCTATCTGATGCTTCCCGAGCTCAATAATTTATTTATTCAACACCTCGGCACATCGGTGGAAGGCGATCAAAGCGAGTACAAATCAAAAACTAAAGCGGATAAACTCAACTACACCTTGATTCCCAAGCTCAATTATTTATTTAAAAGAACACGTCGTCACATTGGAGGAAGGCGAACGAATCAATTATAAATGATAAACCAAAGCGCTTAAACCCAACTACACCATGCTCCCCGAGCTCAATAATTTATTTATTCAACACCTCGGCACGTCGAAGGAAGACGAACGAAGCAAGTATAAATGAAAAACCAAAGCGATTCAACCCAGCTATCTGATGCTCCCCGAGCTCAATAATTTATTTATTCAACACCTCGGCACGTGGAAGGGAGGCGAACGAAGCAAGTATAAATGAAAAACCAAAGCGCTTAAACCCAACTACACCACGCTCCCCGAGCTCAATAATTTATTTAATCAACACCTCAACACGTCAAAGGAATGCGAACCAAGCAACTATGAATGAAAAATCAAAGCGCTTAAACTCAGATATCCCATGCTCCCCGAGCTCAATAATTTATTTATTCAACACCTCGGTACGTCGAAGGAAGGCGAACGAATCAAGTATAAATGAAAAACCAAAGCGCTTAAACCCAACTACACCACGCTCCCCGAGCTCAATAATTTATTTAATCAACACCTCAACACATCAAAGGAATGCGAACCAAGCAACTATAAATGAAAAATCAAAGCGCTTAAACTCAGCTATCCCATGCTCCCCGAGCTCAATAATTTATTTATTCAACACCTCGGCACGTCTACGGGAGGTGAACGAATCAAGTATAATTGAAAAACCAAAGCGCTTAAACCCAACTACACCACGCTCCCCGAGCTCAATAATTTATTTAATCAACTCCGCAGCACGTTTAAGGAATTCGAACGAAGCAACTATAAATGAAAAGTCAAAGCGATTAAACTCAGCTATCCCATGCTCCCCGAGTTCAATAAATTATTTATTCAACACCTCGGCACATCGGACGATGGCGAGCGTAGCGAGTATAAATTAAAAACCATAGCGATTAAACTAAACTACTCCTCGATTCCCAAGCGCAATAGTTTATTAAAAAAACACCTCGTCACATTGAAGGAAGGCGAGTATAAATCAAAATCCAAAGCGCTTAAACCCAACTACACCACGCTCCCCGAGCTCAATAATTTATTTATTCAACACCTCAGCACGTCAAAGGAATGCGATTCAAGCAACTATAAATGACAAATCAAAGCGCTTAAACTCAGATATCCCATGCTCCCCGAGCTCAATAATTTATTTATTCAACACCTCGGCACGTCGAAGGAATGCGAACGAATCAAGTATAAATGATAAACCAAAGCGCTTAAACCCAACTACACCATGCTCCCCGAGCTCAATAATTTATTTATTCAACACCTCGGCACGACGAAGGGAGCCGAACGAAGCAAGTATAAATGAAAAATCGAAGCGCTGAAACCCAGCTATCCCATGCTCCCCGAGCTCAATAATTTATTTATTCAACACCTCGGTACGTCGAAGGAAGGCGAACGAATCAAGTATAAATGATAAACCAAAGCGCTTAAACCCAACTACACCATGCTCCCCGAGCTCAATAATTTATTTATTCAACACCTCGGTACGTCGAAGGAAGGCGAACGAATCAAGTATAAATGATAAACCAAAGCGCTTAAACCCAACTACACCATGCTCCCCGAGCTCAATAATTTATTTAATCAACACCTCAACACATCAAAGGAATGCGAACCAAGCAACTATAAATGAAAAATCAAAGTGCTTAAACTCAGATATCCCACGCTCCCCGAGCTCAATAATTTATTTATTCAACACCTCAGCACGTCAAAGGAATGCGATTCAAGCAACTATAAATGAAAAATCAAAGCGCTTAAACTCAGATATCCCATGCTCCCCGAGCTCAATAATTTATTTATTCAACACCTCGACACGTCGAAGGAATGCGAACCAAGCAACTATAAATGAAAAATCAAAGCGCTTAAACTCAGCTATCCCATGCTTCCCGAGCTCAATAATTTATTTATTCAACACCTCGGCACATCGGTGGAAGGCGATCAAAGCGAGTACAAATCAAAAACTAAAGAGGATAAACTCAACTACACCTTGATTCCCAAGCTCAATTATTTATTTAAAAGAACACGTCGTCACATTGGAGGAAGGCGAACGAATCAATTATAAATGATAAACCAAAGCGCTTAAACCCAACTACACCATGCTCCCCGAGCTCAATAATTTATTTATTCAACACCTCGGCACGTCGAAGGAAGACGAACGAAGCAAGTATAAATGAAAAACCAAAGCGATTCAACCCAACTACACCATGCTCCCCGAGCTCAATAATTTATTTATTCAACACCTCGGCACGTCGAAGGAAGACGAACGAAGCAAGTATAAATGAAAAACCAAAGCGATTCAACCCAGCTATCTGATGCTTCCCGAGCTCAATAATTTATTTATTCAACACCTCGGCACATCGGTGGAAGGCGATCAAAGCGAGTACAAATCAAAAACTAAAGCGGATAAACTCAACTACACCTTGATTCCCAAGCTCAATTATTTATTTAAAAGAACACGTCGTCACATTGGAGGAAGGCGAACGAATCAATTATAAATGATAAACCAAAGCGCTTAAACCCAACTACACCATGCTCCCCGAGCTCAATAATTTATTTATTCAACACCTCGGCACGTCGAAGGAAGACGAACGAAGCAAGTATAAATGAAAAACCAAAGCGATTCAACCCAGCTATCTGATGCTCCCCGAGCTCAATAATTTATTTATTCAACACCTCGGCACGTGGAAGGGAGGCGAACGAAGCAAGTATAAATGAAAAACCAAAGCGCTTAAACCCAACTACACCACGCTCCCCGAGCTCAATAATTTATTTAATCAACACCTCAACACGTCAAAGGAATGCGAACCAAGCAACTATGAATGAAAAATCAAAGCGCTTAAACTCAGATATCCCATGCTCCCCGAGCTCAATAATTTATTTATTCAACACCTCGGCACGTCGAAGGAATGCGAACCAAGCAACTATAAATGAAAAATCAAAGCGCTTAAACTCAGATATCCCATGCTCCCCGAGCTCAATAATTTATTTATTCAACACCTCGGCACGTCGAAGGAATGCGAACGAATCAAGTATAAATGATAAACCAAAGCGCTTAAACCCAACTACACCATGGTCCCCGAGCTCAATAATTTATTTATTCAACACCTCGGCACGACGAAGGGTGGCGAACGAAGCAAGTATAAATGAAAAATCGAAGCGCTGAAACCCAGCTATCCTATGCTCCCCGAGCTCAATAATTTATTTATTCAACACCTCAGCACGTCAAAGGATGCGATTCAAGCAACTATAAATGAAAAATCAAAGCGCTTAAACTCAGATATCCCATGCTCCCCGAGCTCAATAATTTATTTATTCAACACCTCGGCACGTCGAAGGAATGCGAACCAAGCAACTATAAATGAAAAATCAAAGCGCTTAAACTCAGCTATCCCATGCTCCCCGATCTCAATAATTTATTTATTCAACACCTCGGTACGTCGAAGGAAGGCGAACGAATCAAGTATAAATGAAAAACCAAAGCGCTTAAACCCAACTACACCACGCTCCCCGAGCTCAATAATTTATTTAATCAACACCTCAACACATCAAAGGAATGCGAACCAAGCAACTATAAATGAAAAATCAAAGCGCTTAAACTCAGATATCCCACGCTCCCCGAGCTCAATAATTTATTTATTCAACACCTCGGCACGTCGAAGGAATGCGAACGAATCAAGTATAAATGAAAAATCAAAGCGCTTAAACACAACTACACCACGCTCCCCTAGCTCAATAATTTATTTAATCAACACCCCAGCAGGTCAAAGGAATGCGAACCAAGCAACTATAAATGAAAAGTCAAAGCGCTTAAACTCAGATATCCCATGCTCCCCGAGCTCAATAATTTATTTATTCAACACCTCGGCACGTCGAAGGAATGCGAACCAAGCAACTATAAATGAAAAATCAAAGCGCTTAAACTCAGCTATCCCATGCTCCCCGAGCTCAATAATTTATTTATTCAACACCTCAGCACGTCAAAGGAATGCGATTCAAGCAACTATAAATGAAAAATCAAAGCGCTTAAACTCAGATATCCCATGCTCCCCGAGCTCAATAATTTATTTATTCAACACCTCGGCACGTCGAAGGAATGCGAACGAATCAAGTATAAATGATAAACCAAAGCGCTTAAACCCAACTACACCATGCTCCCCGAGCTCAATAATTTATTTATTCAACACCTCGGCACGTCGAAGGAATGCGAACGAATCAAGTATAAATGAAAAATCAAAGCGCTTAAACCCAACTACACCACGCTCCCCTAGCTCAATAATTTATTTAATCAACACCCCAGCAGGTCAAAGGAATGCGAACCAAGCAACTATAAATGAAAAGTCAAAGCGCTTAAACTCAGATATCCCATGCTCCCCGAGCTCAATAATTTATTTATTCAACACCTCGGCACGTCGAAGGAATGCGAACCAAGCAACTATAAATGAAAAATCAAAGCGCTTAAACTCAGCTATCCCATGCTCCCCGAGCTCAATAATTTATTTATTCAACACCTCAGCACGTCAAGGAATGCGATTCAAGCAACTATAAATGAAAAATCAAAGCGCTTAAACTCAGATATCCCATGCTCCCGAGCTCAATAATTTATTTATTCAACACCTCGGCACGTCGAAGGAATGCGAACGAATCAAGTATAAATGATAAACCAAAGCGCTTAAACCCAACTACACCATGCTCCCCGAGCTCAATAATTTATTTATTCAACACCTCGGCACGTCGAAGGAATGCGAACGAATCAAGTATAAATGAAAAATCAAAGCGCTTAAACCCAACTACACACGCTCCCCAGCTCAATAATTTATTTAATCAACACCTCAGCACGTCAAAGGAATGCGATTCAGCAACTATAAATGAAAAATCAAAGCGCTTAAACTCAGATATCCATGCTCCCCTAGCTCAATAATGTATTTATTCAACACCTCGGCACGTCGAAGGAATGCGAACCAAGCAACTATAAATGAAAAATCCAAAGCGCTTAAACTCAGCTATCCCATGCTCCCCGATCTCAATAATTTATTTATTCAACACCTCGGTACGTCGAAGGAAGGCGAACGAATCAAGTATAAATGAAAAACCAAAGCGCTTAAACCCAACTACACCACGCTCCCCGAGCTCAATAATTTATTTAATCAACACCTCAACAATCAAAGGAATGCGAACCAAGCAACTATAAATGAAAAATCAAAGCGCTTAAACTCAGCTATCCCATGCTCCCCGAGCTCAATAATTTATTTATTCAACACCTCGGCACGTTACGGGAGGTGAACGAATCAAGTATAATGAAAAACCAAAGCGCTTAAACCCAACTACACCACGCTCCCCGAGCTCAATAATTTATTTAATCAACCCGCACACGTAAAGGAATGCGAACAAGCAACTATAAATGAAAATCAAAGCGATTAAACTCAGCTATCCCATGCTCCCCGAGTCAATAATTATTTATTCAACACCTCGGCACATCGAGATGGCGACGTAGCAGTATAAATGAAAAACCAAGCGATTAAACTCAACTACTCCCGATTCCCAGCCAATAGTTTATTAAACACCTCGTCACTGAAGGAAGGCGAGTATAAATCAAAATCCAAAGCGCTTAACCAACTACACACGCTCCCCGAGCTCAATAATTTATTTATTCAACACCTCAGCACGTCAAGGAATGCGATTCAAGCAACTATAAATGACAAATCAAAGCGCTTAAACTCAGTATCCATGCTCCCCGAGCTCAATAATTTATTTATTCAACACCTCGGCACGTCGAAGGAATGCGAACCAAGCAACTATAAATGAAAAATCAAAGCGCTTAAACTCAGCTATCCCATGCTCCCCGAGCTCAATAATTTATTTATTCAACACCTCAGCACGTCAAAGGAATGCGATCAAGCAACTATAAATGAAAAATCAAAGCGCTTAAACTCAGATATCCCATGCTCCCCGAGCTCAATAATTTATTTATTCAACACCTCGGCACGTCGAAGGAAGCGGAACGAATCAAGTATAAATGATAAACCAAAGCGCTTAAACCCAACTACACCATGCTCCCCGAGCTCAATAATTTATTTATTCAATACCTCGGCACGTCGAAGGAATGCGAACGAATCAAGTATAAATGAAAAATCAAAGCGCTTAAACCCAACTACACCACGCTCCCTAGCTCAATAATTTATTTATCAACACCTCAGCACGTCAAAGGAATGCGATCAAGCAACTATAAATGAAAAATCAAAGCGCTTAAACTCAGATATCCCACGCTCCCCGAGCTCAATAATTTATTTAATCAACACCTCGGCACGTCGAAGGAATGCGAACGAATCAAGTATAAATGATAAACCAAAGCGCTTAAACCCAACTACACCATGCTCCCCGAGCTCAATAATTTATTTATTCAACAACCTCGGCACGTCGAAGGAATGCGAACGAATCAAGTATAAATGAAAAATCAAAGCGCTTAAACCCAACTACACCACGCTCCCCTAGCTCAATAATTTATTTAATCAACACCTCAGCACGTCAAAGGAATGCGATTCAAGCAACTATAAATGAAAAATCAAAGCGCTTAAACTCAGATATCCCATGCTCCCCGAGCTCAATAATTTATTTATTCAACACCTCGGCACGTCGAAGGAATGCGAACCAAGCAACTATAAATGAAAAATCAAAGCGCTTAAACTCAGCTATCCCATGCTCCCCGATCTCAATAATTTATTTATTCAACACCTCGGTACGTCGAAGGGAAGGCGAACGAATCAAGTATAAATGAAAAACCAAAGCGCTTAAACCCAACTACACCACGCTCCCCGAGCTCAATAATTTATTTAATCAACACCTCACACATCAAAGGAATGCGAACCAAGCAACTATAAATGAAAAATCAAAGCGCTTAAACTCAGCTATCCCATGCTCCCCGAGCTCAATAATTTATTTATTCAACACCTCGGCACGTCTACGGGAGGTGAACGAATCAAGTATAATGAAAAACCAAAGCGCTTAAACCCAACTACACCACGCTCCCGAGCTCAATAATTTATTTAATCAACACCGCAGCACGTTCAAAGGAATCGAACGAAGCAACTATAAATGAAAAAGTCAAAGCGATTAAACTCAGCTATCCCATGCTCCCCGAGTCAATAATTATTTATTCAACACCTCGGCACGTCGAGGAGATGCGAACGAAGCAAGTATAAATTAAAAACCAAAGCGATTAAACTAAACTACTCCTCCCAGCTCAATAATTTATTTAATCAACACCTCGCACGTGAAGGAAAGAAGCAAGTATAAAGAAAAATCCAAAGCGCTTAAACCCAACTACCCACGCTCCCCGAGCTCAATAATTTATTTATTCAACACCTCAGCACGTCAAAGGAATGCGATTCAAGCAACTATAATGAAAATCAAAGCGCTTAAACTCAGATATCCCATGCTCCCCGAGCTCAATAATTTATTTATTCAACACCTCGGCAGCGTCGAAGGAAAATGCGAAACGAACAAGCTATAAATGATAAAATCCAAAGCGCTTAAACTCACTATCCCATGCTCCCCGAGCTCAATAATTTATTTATTCAACACCTCGGCACGTCGAAGGGAGCGAACGAATCAAGTATAAATGAAAAACCAAAGCGCTTAAACCCACTACCCAGCTCCCCGAGCTCATAATTTATTTATCAACTGGACGTCAAGAACGAACGAACAATATAAATGAAACCAAAGCGCTTAAACCACTACCCATGCTCCCCGAGCTCAATAATTTATTTATTCAACACCTCGGCACGTCGAAGGAGGCGAACGAATCAAGTATAATTGAAAAACCAAAGCGCTTAAACCCAACTACACCATGCTCCCCCGAGCTCAATAATTTATTTAATCAACCCTCAGCACGTCAAAGGAATGCGAACAAGCAACTATAAATGAAAATCAAAGCGTTAAACTCAGATATCCCAGCTCCCCGAGTTCAATAATTTATTTATTCAACACCTCGGCACGTCGAAGGAATGCGAACAAGCAAGTATAAATGAAAAATCAAAGCGCTTAAACTCAGCTATCCCATGCTCCCCGAGCTCAATAATTTATTTATTCAACACCTCGTCACGTTGAAGGAAAGGCGAAGTATAAATGAAAATCCAAAGCGCTTAAACCCAACTACACCATGCTCCCCGAGCTCAATAATTTATTTATTCAACACCTCAGCACGTCAAAGGAATGCGATTCAAGCAACTATAAATGAAAAATCAAAGCGCTTAAACTCAGATATCCCATGCTCCCCGAGCTCAATAATTTATTTATTCAACACCTCGGCACACGTCGAAGGAATGCGAACCAAGCAACTATAAATGAAAAATCAAAGCGCTTAAACTCAGCTATCCCATGCTCCCCGAGCTCAATAATTTATTTATTCAACACCTCGGCACGTCACGAAGGAATGCGATTCAAGCAAGTATAAATGAAAAATCAAAGCGCTTAAACTCAATATCCCATGCTCCCCGAGCTCAATAATTTATTTATTCAACACCTCGGCACGTCGAAGGAATGCGAACGAATCAAGTATAAATGAAAAACCAAAGCGCTTAAACCCAACTACACCATGCTCCCGAGCTCAATAATTTATTTATTCAACACCTCGGCACGTCGAAGGAATGCGAACGAAGCAAGTATAAATGAAAAATCAAAGCGCTTAAACCCAGCTACACCATGCTCCCCGAGCTCAATAATTTATTTATTCAACACCTCAGCACGTCAAAGGAATGCGATTCAAGCAACTATAAATGAAAAATCAAAGCGCTTAAACTCAACTATCCCATGCTCCCCGAGCTCAATAATTTATTTATTCAACACCTCGGCACGTCGAAGGAATGCGAACGAATCAAGTATAAATGAAAACCAAAGCGCTTAAACCCAACTACACCATGCTCCCCGAGCTCAATAATTTATTTATTCAACACCTCGGCACGTCGAAGGAATGCGAACGAAGCAAGTATAAATGAAAAATCAAAGCGCTTAAACCCAACTACACCATGCTCCCCGAGCTCAATAATTTATTTATTCAACACCTCAGCACGTCAAAGGAATGCGAACAAGCAACTATAAATGAAAAATCAAAGCGCTTAAACTCAGAATCCCATGCTCCCCGAGCTCAATAATTTATTTATTCAACACCTCGGCACGTCAAAGGAATGCGAACCAAGCAACTATAAATGAAAAATCAAAGCGCTTAAACTCAG
The DNA here is from genome assembly GCF_009193385.2 of Nasonia vitripennis. Lineage (NCBI taxonomy): Eukaryota > Metazoa > Arthropoda > Insecta > Hymenoptera > Pteromalidae > Nasonia > Nasonia vitripennis. The sequence continues at coordinate 18,719 of NW_022279907.1, forward strand.
CTATCCATGCTCCCGAGCTCAATAATTTATTTATTCAACACCTCGGCACGTCGAAGGAAGGCGAACGAATCAAGTATAAATGAAAACCAAAGCGCTTAAACCAACTACACCACGCTCCCCGAGCTCAATAATTTATTTAATCAACACCTCAACACATCAAAGGAATGCGAACCAAGCAACTATAAATGAAAAATCAAAGCGCTTAAACTCAGCTATCCCATGCTCCCCGAGCTCAATAATTTATTTATTCAACACCTCGGCACGTCTAAGGAGGTGAACGAATCAAGTATAAATTGAAAAACCAAAGCGCTTAAACCCAACTACACCACGCTCCCCGAGCTCAATAATTTATTTAATCAACACCGCAGCACGTTAAAGGAATGCGAACGAAGCAACTATAAATGAAAGTCAAAGCGCTTAAACTCAGCTATCCCATGCTCCCCGAGCTCAATAATTTATTTATTCAACACCTCGGCAACGGACGATGGCGAACGAAGCAAGTATAAATTAAAACCATAGCGCTTAAACTAAACTACACCTCGATTCCCGAGCTCAATAATTTATTAAAAAACACCTCGTCACATTGAAAGGAAGGCGAGTATAAATCAAAATCCAAAGCGCTTAAACCCAACTACACCACGCTCCCCGAGCTCAATAATTTATTTATTCAACACCTCGGCACGTCAAAGGAATGCGATTCAAGCAACTATAAATGAAAAATCAAAGCGCTTAAACTCAACTACCCATGCTCCCCGAGCTCAATAATTTATTTATTCAACACCTCGGCACGTCGAAGGAATGCGAACGAATCAAGTATAAATGAAAACCAAGCGCTTAAACCCAACTACACCATGCTCCCCGAGCTCAATAATTTATTTATTCAACACCTCGGCACGTCGAAGGAAGCCGAACGAAGCAAGTATAAATGAAAAATCGAAAGCGCTTAAACCCAGCTATCCCATGCTCCCCGAGCTCAATAATTTATTTATTCAACACCTCGGCACGTCGAAGGAATGCGAACGAATCAAGTATAAATGAAAAACCAAAGCGCTTAAACCCAACTACACCATGCTCCCCGAGCTCAATAATTTATTTATTCAACACCTCGGCACGTCGAAGGAAGGCGAACGAATCAAGTATAAATGAAAAACCAAAGCGCTTAAACCCAACTACACCATGCTCCCCGAGCTCAATAATTTATTTATTCAACACCTCGGCACGTCAAAGAATGCGAACCAAGCAACTATAAATGAAAAATCAAAGCGCTTAAACTCAACTATCCCACGCTCCCCGAGCTCAATAATTTATTTATTCAACACCTCAGCACGTCAAAGGAATGCGATTCAAGCAACTATAAATGAAAAATCAAAGCGCTTAAACTCAGACTATCCCATGCTCCCCGAGCTCAATAATTTATTTATTCAACACCTCGCACGTCGAAGGAATGCGAACCAAGCAACTATAAATGAAAAATCAAAGCGCTTAAACTCAGCTATCCCATGCTTCCCGAGCTCAATAATTTATTTATTCAACACCTCGGCACATCGAAGGAAGCGAACAAAGCAAGTATAAATGAAAAACCAAAGCGGCTTAAACTCAACTACACCATGCTTCCCGAGCTCAATAATTTATT
>NW_022279908.1:0-20334 GCF_009193385.2 Nasonia vitripennis
AAAATCTTTCACCGAAAGATTTACTGAAATATTCATGAATCTTCATTAATATTTCTTGGAAAATTCTAAATTTTTTGTTTGATATTCTTGAATTATTCATGGAACCTTCCACTCATATTGCGCGGAATATTGCATAGAATTATTAAAGAAATCTACCGCCGAATATTTATTGAAATATTCATGGAATCTGCCATTAATATTTCTTGGAAAATTCTAAAATGTTTTTTGATATTTCTTGAATTATTCATGGAATTTACACTCATTTTACGCGGAATATTGCACAGAATTATTTCTAAAATCTTCACTGAAAGATTTATGAAATTTCATAGAATCGTTCATCAATATTTCTTGGAAAATTCTAAATTTTTTCTGTTATATTCCTTGAATTATTCATGGAATTGGCCACTCATTTTACGCGGAATATTGCATATAATTATCAAAAATCTTCCGCCGGAATATTTATTGAAATATTCATGAAATCTGGCATTAATATTTCTTGGAAAATTCTAAAATGTTTTTTGATGTTTCTTGAATTATTCATGGAATTTTCCACTCATTTTGCGCGGAATATTGCATAGAATTATATCAAAAATCTTCCGCCGGAATATTTATTGAAATATTCATGAAATCTGCCATTAATATTTCTTGGAAAATTCTAAATGTTTTTTTGATATTTCTTGAATTATTCATGGAACTTCCACTCATATTGCGCGAATATTGCATAGAATTATTAAATAAATCTACCGCCGGAATATTTATTGAAATATTCATGGAATCTGCCATTAATATTTCTTTGAAAAATTCTTAAATGTTTTTTTGATATTTCTTGAATTATTCATGGAATCTTCCACTCATATTGCGCGGAATATTGCACAGAATTATTTCTAAAATCTTTCACCGAAAGATTTATTGAAATATTCATGGAATCTTCATTAATATTTCTTGGAAAATTCTAAATTTTTTCTGTATATTCCTTGAATTATTCATGAACCTTCCACTCATATTGCGCGGAATATTGCATAGAATTATTAAAGAAATCTACCGCCGAATATTTATTGAAATATTCATGGAATCTGCCATTAATATTTCTTGGAAATTCTTCTAATGTGTTTTTTGATATTTCTTGAATTATTCATGGAATTTTCCACTCATTTTACGCGGAATATTGCATAGAATTATTTCTAAATCTTTCACCGGAAAGATTTATTGAAATTTTCATGGAATCTTTCATCATATTTCTTGGAAAATTCTAAAATTTTTTTGTATATTCCTTGAATTATTCATGGAAATTGGCCACTCATTTTACGCGGAATATTGCATATAATTATCAAAAATCTTCCGCCGGAATATTTATTGAAATATTCATGAAATCTGCATTAATATTTCTTGGAAAATTCTAAAATGTTTTTTGATATTTCTTGAATTATTCATGGAATTTTCCACTCATTTTGCGCGGAATATTGCATAGAATTATTCAAAAATCTTCCGCCGAATATTTATTGAAATTTTCATGAAATCTGCCATTAATATTTCTTGGAAAATTCTAAAATGTTTTTTTGATATTTCTTGAATTATTCATGGAATTTTCCACTCATTTTACGCGGAATATTGCACAGAATTATTTCTAAAATCTTTCACTGAAAGATTTACTGAAATTTTCATGGAATCTTTCATCAATATTTCTTGGAAAATTCTAAATTTTTTCTGTTATATTCCTTGAATTATTCATGGAATTTTCCACTCATTTTACGCGGAATATTGCATAGAATTATATCAAAATCTTCCGCCGGAATATTTATTGAAATATTCATGAAATCTGCCATTAATATTTCTTGGAAAATTCTAAAATGTTTTTTTGATATTTCTTGAATTATTCATGGAACCTTCCACTCATTTTGCGCGGAATATTGCATAGAATTATTTCTAAAAATCTTCCGCCGAAATATTTATTGAAATATTCATGGAATCGCCATTAATATTTCTTGGAAAATTCTTAAATGTTTTTTGATATTTCTTGAATTATTCATGGAATTTTCCACTCATTTTACGCGGAATATTGCACAGAATTATTTCTAAAAATCTTTCACTGAAAGATTTACTGAAATATTCATGGAATCGTTCATCAATATTTCTTGGAAAATTCTAAAATTTTTTTTGTTATATTCTTGAATTATTCATGGAATTTGCCACTCATTTTACGCGGAATATTGCATATAATTATTTCAAAAATCTTCCGCCGGAATATTTATTGAAATATTCATGAAATCTGGCATTAATATTTCTTGGAAAATTCTAAAATGTTTTTTGATATTTCTTGAATTATTCATGGAATTTTCCACTCATTTTGCGCGGAATATTGCACAGAATTATATCAAAAATCTTCCGCCGGAATATTTATTGAAATATTCATGAAATCTGCCATTAATATTTCTTGGAAAATTCTAAAATGCTTTTTTGATATTTCTTGAATTATTCATGGAACCTTCCACTCATATTGCGCGGAATATTGCATAGAATTATTAAAGAAATCTACCGCCGGAATATTTATTGAAATATTCATGGAATCTGCCATTAATATTTCTTGGAAAATTCTTAAATGTTTTTTGATATTTCTTGAATTATTCATGGAATTTTCCACTCATTTTACGCGGAATATTGCACAGAATTATTTCTAAAATCTTTCACTGAAAGATTTACTGAAATTTTCATGGAATCTTTCATCAATATTTCTTGGAAAATTCTAAATTTTTTCTGTTATATTCCTTGAATTATTCATGGAATTGGCCACTCATTTTACGCGGAATATTGCATATAATTATCAAAAATCTTCCGCCGGAATATTTATTGAAATATTCATGAAATCTGGCATTAATATTTCTTGGAAAATTCTAAAATGTTTTTTGATATTTCTTGAATTATTCATGGAATTTTCCACTCATTTTGCGCGGAATATTGCACAGAATTATATCAAAAAATCTTCCGCCGAATATTTATTGAAATTTTCATGAATCTGCCATTAATATTTCTTGGAAAATTCTAAATGTTTTTTGATATTTCTTGAATTATTCATGGAATTTTCCACTCATTTTACGCGGAATATTGCACAGAATTATTTCTAAAATCTTTCGCCGAAATATTTATTGAAATTTTCATGGAATCTTTCATTAATATTTCTTGGAAAATTCTAAATTGTTTCTTGTATATTCCTTGAATTATTCATGGAATTTTCCACTCATTTTACGCGGAATATTGCATAGAATTATTTCTAAAATCTTCACGCGGAATATTTATTGAAATATTCATGAAATCTGCCATTAATATTTCTTGGAAAATTCTAAAATGTTTTTTTGATATTTCTTGAATTATTCATGGAAATTTACACTCATTTTACGCGGAATATTGCACAGAATTATTCTAAAATCTTTCACTGAAAGATTTACTGAAATTTCATGGAATCTTCCATCAATATTTCTTGGAAAATTCTAAAATTTTTTTGTTATATTCTTGAATTATTCATGGAATTGGCCACTCATTTTACGCGGAATATTGCATATAATTATCAAAAATTCTTCCGCCGGAATATTTATTGAAATATTCATGAAATCTGCATTAATATTTCTTGGAAAATTCTAAATGTTTTTTGATATTTCTTGAATTATTCATGGAATTTTCCACTCATTTTGCGCGGAATATTGCATAGAATTATTTCAAAAAATCTTGCCGGAATATTTATTGAAATATTCATGAAATCTGCCATTAATATTTTTTGGAAAATTCTAAAATGTTTTTTTGATATTTCTTGAATTATTCATGGAATTTCCACTCATTTTACGCGGAATATTGCATAGAATTATTAAAAAAATCTACCGCCGGAATATTTATTGAAATATTCATGGAATCTGCCTTTAATATTTCTTGGAAAATTCTAAAATGTTTTTTTTTGATATTTCTTGAATTATTTATGTAATTTTCCACTCATATTGCGCGGAATATTGCATAGAATTATTAAAGAAATCTACCGCCGAATATTTATTGAAATATTCATGGAATCTGCATTAATATTTCTTGGAAAATTCTAAAATGTTTTTTGATATTTCTTGAATTATTCATGGAACCTTCCACTCATTTTGCGCGGAATATTGCATAGAATTATTAAAAAATCTACCGCCGGAATATTTATTGAAATATTCATGAATCTGCCATTAATATTTCTTGAAAATTCTAAAATGTTTTTGATATTTCTTGAATTATTCATGGAACCTTCCACTCATATTGCGCGGAATATTGCATAGAATTATAAAAGAAATCTACCGCCGGAATATTTATTGAAATATTCATGGAATCTGCCATTAATATTTCTTGGAAAATTCTTAAATGTTTTTTTGATATTTCTTGAATTATTCATGGAATTTTCCACTCATTTTACGCGGAATATTGCACAGAATTATTTCTAAAATCTTTCACTGAAAGATTTACTGAAATTTCATGGAATCGTTCATTAAATATTTCTTGGAAAATTCTAAATTTTTTCTGTTATATTCCTTGAATTATTCATGGAATTGGCCACTCATTTTACGCGGAATATTGCATAGAATTTTTAAAGAAATCTACCACCGGAATATTTGTTGAAATATTCATGGAATCTGCCATTAATATTTTTTGAAAAATTCTTAAATGTTTTTTTGATATTTCTTGAATTATTCATGGAACCTTCCACTCATTTTACGCGTAATATTGCATATAATTATATCAAAAATCTTCCACCGGAATATTTATTGAAATATTCATGCAATCTGCCATTAATATTTCTTGGAAAATTCTAAAATGTTTTTTTGATATTTCTTGAATTATTCATGGAATCTCCACTCATATTGCGCGGAATATTGCATGGATATTAAAGAAATCTACCGCCGGATATTATTGAAATATTCATGGAATCTGCCATTAATATTTCTTGGAAAATTCTATAAATTTTTTTATATTTCTTGAATTATTCATGGAATTTTCCACTCATATTGCGCGGAATATTGCATAGAATTATAAAAAATCTTCCGCCGGAATATTTATTGAAATATTCATGGAATCTGCCATTAATATTTCTTGAAAATTCTAAAATGTTTTTTTGATATTTCTTGAATTATTCATGGAATCTTCCACTCATTTTGCGCGGAATATTGCACAGAATTATTTCTAAAATCTTTCACCGAAATATTTACTGAAATATTCATGAATCTTCATCAATATTTCTTGGAAAATTCTAAATTTTTTTTGTTATATTCCTTGAATTATTCATGGAACCTTCCACTCATATTGCGCGGAATATTGCATAGAATTTTTAAAGAAATCTACCGCCGAAATATTTATTGAAATATTCATGAATCTGCCATTAATATTTCTTGGAAAATTCTAAAATGTTTTTTGATATTTCTTGAATTATTCATGGAAATTTCCACTCATTTTACGCGGAATATTGCACAGAATTATTTCTAAAATCTTTCACTGAAAGATTTACTGAAATTTTCATGGAATCGTTCATCAATATTTCTTGGAAAATTCTAAAATTTTTTCTGTTATATTCTTGAATTATTCATGGAATTGGCCACTCATTTTACGCGGAATATTGCATATAATTATCAAAAATCTTCCGCCGGAATATTTATTGAAATATTCATGGAATCTGCCATTAATATTTCTTGGAAAATTCTAAAATGTTTTTTGATATTTCTTGAATTATTCATGGAATTTTCACTCATTTTTACGCGGAATATTGCACAGAATTATTTCTACAAATCTTTCACTGAAAGATTTATTGAATTTTCATAGAATCGTTCATGCATTATTTTTCTTGGAAAATTCTAAATTTTTTTTGTTATATTCTTGAATTATTCATGGAATTGGACACTCATTTACGCGGAATATTGCATATAATTATCAAAAATCTTCCGCCGGAATATTTATTGAAATTTCATGAAATCTGCCATTAATATTTCTTGGAAAATTCTAAAATTTTTTTTGATATTTCTTGAATTATTCATGGAATTTTCCACTCATTTTGCGCGGAATATTGCACAGAATTATATCAAAAATCTTCCGCCGGAATATTTATTGAAATATTCATGAAATCTGCCATTAATATTTCTTGGAAAATTCTAAAATGCTTTTTTGATATTTCTTGAATTATTCATGGAACCTTCCACTCATATTGCGCGGAATATTGCATAGAATTATTAAAAAATCTACCGCCGGAATATTTATTGAAATATTCATGGAATCTGCCATTAATATTTCTTGAAAAATTCTTAAAATGTTTTTTTGATATTTCTTGAATTATTCATGGAATTTCCCACTCATTTTGCGCGGAATATTGCACAGAATTATTTCAAAAATCTTCACCGAAAGATTTACTGAAATATTCATGAATCTTCATTAATATTTCTTGGAAAATTCTAAAATTTTTTTGATATTCCTTGAATTATTCATGGAACCTTCCACTCATATTGCGCGGAATATTGCATAGAATTATTAAAGAAATCTACCGCCGGAATATTTATTGAAATATTCATGGAATCTGCCATTAATATTTCTTGGAAAATTCTTAAATGTGTTTTTGATATTTCTTGAATTATTCATGGAATTTTCCACTCATTTTACGCGGAATATTGCACAGAATTATTTCTAAAATCTTTCACTGAAAGATTTACTGAAATTTTGATGGAATCGTTCATCAATATTTCTTGGAAAATTCTAAATTTTTTCTTTATATTCCTTGAATTATTCATGGAATTGGCCGCTCATTTTACGCGGAATATTGCATATAATTATCAAAAATCTTCCGCCGGAATATTTATTGAAATATTCATGAAATCTGGCATTAATATTTCTTGGAAAATTCTAAAATGTTTTTGATGTTTCTTGAATTATTCATGGAATTTTCCACTCATTTTGCGCGGGAATATTGCACAGAATTATATCAAAATCTTCCGCCGGGAATATTTATTGAAATTTTTCATGAAATCTGCCAATTAATATTTCTTGGAAAATTCTTAAAATGCTTTTTTTGATATTTCTTGAATTATTCATGGAATTTTCCACTCATTTTACGCGGAATATAGCACAGAATTATTTCTAAAATCTTTCACTGAAAGATTTACTGAAATTTTGATGGAATCTTTCATCAATATTTCTTGGAAAATTCTAAATTATTTCTGTTATATTCCTTGAATATTCATGGGATTTTCCACTCATTTTACGCGGAATATTGCACAGAATTATATCAAAAAATCTTCCGCCGGAATATTTATTGAAATATTCATGAAATCTGCCATTAATATTTCTTGGAAAATTCTAAAATGTTTTTTTGATATTTCTTGAATTATTCATGGAACCTTCCACTCATATTGCGCGGAATATTGCATAGAATTATTTCTAAAATCTTTCACCGAAAGATTTACTGAAATATTCATGGAATCGCTCATTAATATTTCTTGGAAAATTCTTAAATGTTTTTTTGATATTTCTTGAATTATTCATGGAAATTTACACTCATTTTACGCGGAATATTGCACAGAATTATTTCTACAATCTTTCACTGAAAGATTTACTGAAATTTTCATGGAATCGTTCATCAATATTTCTTGGAAAATTCTAAATTTTTTCTGTTATATTCTTGAATTATTCATGGAATTTCCACTCATTTTACGCGGAATATTGCATATAATTATCAAAAATCTTCCGCCGGAATATTTATTGAAATATTCATGAAATCTGGCATTAATATTTCTTGGAAAATTCTAAAATGTTTTTTGATATTTCTTGAATTATTCATGGAATTTTCCACTCATTTTGCGCGGAATATTGCATAGAATTATATCAAAAATCTTCCGCCGGAATATTTATTGAAATATTCATGAAATCTGCCATTAATATTTCTTGGAAAATTCTAAAATGTTTTTTGATATTTCTTGAATTATTCATGGAACCTTCCACTCATATTGCGCGGAATATTGCATAGAATTATTAAAGAAATCTACCGCCGGAATATTTATTGAAATATTCATGGAATCTGCCATTAATATTTCTTGGAAAATTCTTAAATGTTTTTTGATATTTCTTGAATTATTCATGGAATTTTCCACTCATTTTACGCGGAATATTGCACAGAATTATTTCTAAAATCTTTCACTGAAAGATTTACTGAAATTTTCATGGAATCTTTCATCAATATTTCTTGGAAAATTCTAAATTTTTTCTGTTATATTCCTTGAATTATTCATGGAATTGGCCACTCATTTTACGCGGAATATTGCATATAATTATCAAAAATCTTCCGCCGGAATATTTATTGAAATATTCATGAAATCTGGCATTAATATTTCTTGGAAAATTCTAAAATGTTTTTTGATATTTCTTGAATTATTCATGGAATTTTCCACTCATTTTGCGCGGAATATTGCACAGAATTATATCAAAATCTTCCGCCGGAATATTTATTGAAATTTTCATGAAATCTGCCATTAATATTTCTTGGAAAATTCTAAAATGTTTTTTTGATATTTCTTGAATTATTCATGGAATTTTCCACTCATTTTACGCGGAATATTGCACAGAATTATTTCTAAAATCTTTCACCGAAATATTTATTGAAATTTTCATGAATCTTTCATCAATATTTCTTGGAAAATTCTAAATTTTTTCTGTTATATTCCTTGAATTATTCATGGAATTTTCCACTCATTTTACGCGGAATATTGCATAGAATTATTTCAAAAATCTTTCGCCGGAATATTTATTGAAATATTCATGAAATCTGGCATTAATATTTCTTGGAAAATTCTAAAATGTTTTTTTGATATTTCTTGAATTATTCATGGAACCTTCCACTCATATTGCGCGGAATATTGCATAGAATTATTTAAAAAATCTACCGCCGGAATATTTATTGAAATATTCATGAAATCTGGCATTAATATTTCTTGGAAAAATCCAAAATGTTTTTTTGATATTTCTTGAATTATTCATGGAATTTCCACTCATATTGCGCGGAATATTGCATAGAATTATAAAAAAATCTACCGCCGAAATATTTATTGAAATATTCATGGAATCTGCCATTAATATTTTTTGGAAAATTCTTAAATGTTTTTTTTGATATTTCTTGAATTATTCATGGAATTTTCCACTCATTTTACGCGGAATATTGCATAGAATTATTTCTAAAATCTTTCACCGGAATATTTATTGAAATATTCATGAAATCTGCCATTAATATTTCTTGGAAAATTCTAAAATGTTTTTTTGATATTTCTTGAATTATTCATGGAACCTTCCACTCATTTTGCGCGGAATATTGCATAGAATTATTAAAAAATCTTCCGCCGGAATATTTATTGAAATATTCATGGAATCTGCCATTAATATTTCTTGGAAAATTCTAAAATGTTTTTTGATATTTCTTGAATTATTCATGGAATTTCCACTCATTTTGCGCGGAATATTGCATAGAATTATAAAAAATCTTCCGCCGAAATATTTATTGAAATATTCATGGAATCTGCCATTAATATTTTTTGGAAAATTCTAAAATGTTTTTTTGATATTTCTTGAATTATTCATGGAATCTTCCACTCATATTGCGCGGAATATTGAACTGAATTATTTCTAAAATCTTTCACCGAAAGATTTATTGAAATATTCATGAAATCTGCCATTAATATTTCTTGGAAAATTCTAAAATGTTTTTTTGATATTTCTTGAATTATTCATGGAACCTTCCACTCATATTGCGCGGAATATTGCATAGAATTATTAAAAAATCTACCGCCGGAATATTTATTGAAATATTCATGGAATCTGCCATTAATATTTCTTGGAAAATTCTAAAATGTTTTTTTGATATTTCTTGAATTATTCATGGAATTTTCCACTCATATTGCGCGGAATATTGCATAGAATTATAAATGAAATCTACCGCCGAAATATTTATTGAAATATTCATGAAATCTGACATTAATATTTCTTGGAAAATTCTACAATGTTTTTTTGATGTTTCTTGAATTATTCATGGAACCTTCCACTCATATTGCGTCGAATATTACATAGAATTATTTCTAAAATCTTTCGCCGAAAGATTTATTGAAATATTCATGGAATCGCCATTAATATTTCTTGGAAAATTCTTAAATGTTTTTTGATATTTCTTGAATTATTCATGGAATTTTCCACTCATTTTACGCGGAATATTGCACAGAATTATTTCTAAAATCTTTCACCGAAAGATTTACTGAAATATTCATGGAATCGTTCATCAATATTTCTTGGAAAATTCTAAATTTTTTCTGTTATATTCCTTGAATTATTCATGGAATTTTCCACTCATTTTACGCGGAATATTGCATATAATTATTTCAAAAATCTTCCGCCGGAATATTTATTGAAATATTCATGAAATCTGCCATTAATATTTCTTGGAAAATTCTAAAATGTTTTTTTGATATTTCTTGAATTATTCATGGAATTTTCCACTCATTTTGCGCGGAATATTGCACAGAATTATATCAAAAATCTTCCGCCGGAATATTTATTGAAATATTCATGAAATCTGGCATTAATATTTCTTGGAAAATTCTAAAATGTTTTTTGATGTTTCTTGAATTATTCATGGAATTTTCCACTCATTTTGCGCGGAATATTGCACAGAATTATTTCAAAAATCTTCCGCCGGAATATTTATTGAAATATTCATGAAATCTGCCATTAATATTTCTTGGAAAATTCTAAAATGTTTTTTGATATTTCTTGAATTATTCATGGAATTTTCCACTCATTTTACGCGGAATATTGCATATAATTATCAAAAATCTTCCGCCGGAATATTTATTGAAATATTCATGAAATCTGGCATTAATATTTCTTGGAAAATTCTAAAATGCTTTTTTGATATTTCTTGAATTATTCATGGAATTTTCCACTCATTTTGCGCGGAATATTGCACAGAATTATATCAAAAATCTTCCGCCGGAATATTTATTGAAATATTCATGAAATCTGGCATTAATATTTCTTGGAAAATTCTAAAATGTTTTTTGATATTTCTTGAATTATTCATGGAATTTTCCACTCATTTTGCGCGGAATATTGCACAGAATTATTTCTAAAATCTTTCACCGAAAGATTTACTGAAATTTTCATGGAATCTGCCATTAATATTTCTTGGAAAATTCTAAATTTTTTTGTTATATTCCTTGAATTATTCATGGAATTTTCCACTCATTTACGCGGAATATTGCATAGAATTATTTCTAAATCTTTCGCCGGAATATTTATTGAAATATTCATGAAATCTGCCATTAATATTTCTTGGAAAATTCTAAAATGTTTTTTTTGATATTTCTTGAATTATTCATGGAAATTCCACTCATTTTACGCGGAATATTGCACAGAATTATTCTAAAATCTTTCACTGAAAGATTTACTGAAATTTTCATGAATCGTTCATCAATATTTCTTGGAAAATTCTAAATTTTTTCTGATATATTCTTGAATTATTCATGGAATTGGCCACTCATTTTACGCGGAATATTGCATATAATTATCAAAAATCTTCCGCCGGAATATTTATTGAAATATTCATGAAATCTGCATTAATATTTCTTGGAAAATTCTAAAATGTTTTTTGATGTTTCTTGAATTATTCATGGAATTTCCACTCATTTTGCGCGGAATATTGCATATAATTATTTCAAAAATCTTCCGCCGGAATATTTATTGAAATATTCATGAAATCTGCCATTAATATTTTTTGAAAAATTCTTAAATGTGTTTTTGATATTTCTTGAATTATTCATGGAATTTTCAACTCATTTTACGCGGAATATGCATAGAATTATTAAAGAAATCTACCGCCGGAATATTTATTGAAATATTCATGGAATCTGCCATTAATATTTCTTGGAAAATTCTAAAATGTTTTTTTTGATATTTCTTGATTTATTCATGGAACCTTCTACTCATATTGCGCGGATATTGCATAGAATTATTAAAGAAATCTACCGCCGGAATATTTATTGAAATATTCATGGAATCTGCCATTAATATTTCTTGGAAAATTCTAAAATGTTTTTTTGATATTTCTTGATTTATTCATGGGACCTTCTACTCATATTGCGCGGAATATTGCATAGAATTATTAAAGAAATCTACCGCCGGAATATTTATTGAAATATTCATGGAATCTGCCATTAATATTTTTTTAAAAATTCTAAAATGTTTTTTGATATTTCTTGAATTATTCATGGAACCTTCCACTCATATTGCGCGGAATATTGCATGGAATTATTAAAGAAATCTACCGCAGGAATATTTATTGAAATATTCATGGAATCTGCCATTAATATTTCTTGGAAAATACTTAAATGTGTTTTTGATATTTCTTGAATTATTCATGGAATTTTCCACTCATTTTACGCGGAATATTGCACAGAATTATTTCTACAATCTTTCACTGAAAGATTTACTGAAATTTTCATAGAATCGTTCATCAATATTTCTAGGAAAATACTAAATTTTTCTGTTATATTCCTTGAATTATTCATGGAATTGGCCACTCATTTTACGCGGAATATTGCACAGAATATTAAAGAAATCTACCGCCGGAATATTTATTGAAATATTCATGGAATCTGCCATTAATATTTTTTTAAAAATTCTTAAATGTTTTTTTGATATTTCTTGAATTATTCATAGAACCTTCCACTCATTTTACGCGTAATATTGCATATAATTATATCAAAAATCTTCCACCGGAATATTTATCGAAATATTCATGAAATCTGCTACTAATATTTCTTGGAAAATTCTAAAATGTTTTTTTGATATTTCTTGAATTATTCATGGAACCTTCCACTCATATTGCGCGGAATATTGCATGGAATTATTAAAGAAATCTACCGCCGGAATATTTATTCAAATATTCATGGAATCTGCCATTAATATTTCTTGGAAAATTCTAAAATGTTTTTGATATTTCTTGAATTATTCATGGAATTTTCCACTCAATATTGCGCGGAATATTGTATGGAATTATTAAATAAATCTACCGCCGGAATATTTATGAAATATTCATGGAATCTGCCATTAATATTATTTGAAAAATTCTTAAATGTTTTTTTGATATTTCTTGAATTATTCATGGAATCTTCCACTCATATTGCGCGGAATATTGAACAGAATTATTTTCTAAAATCTTTCACCGAAAGATTTACTGAAATATTCATGGAATCGTTCATCAATATTTCTTGGAAAATTATAAATTTTTTCTGTTATATTCCTTGAATTATTCATGGAACCTTCCACTCATATTGCGCGGAATATTGCATAGAATTATTAAAGAAATCTACCGCCCGAAATATTTATTGAAATATTCATGGAATCTGCCATTAATATTTCTTGGAAAATTCTAAAATGTTTTTTTGATATTTCTTGAATTATTCATGGAAATTTACACTCATTTTACGCGGAATATTGCACAGAATTATTCTACAATCTTTCACTGAAAGATTTACTGAAATTTTCATAGAATCGTTTCATCAATATTTTCTTGGAAAATTCTAAATTTTTTCTGTTATATTCCTTGAATTATTCATGGAATTGGCCACTCATTTTACGCGGAATATTGCATATAATTATCAAAAATCTTCCGCCGGAATATTTATTGAAATATTCATGGAATCTGCCATTAATATTTCTTGGAAAATTCTAAAATGTTTTTTTGATATTTCTTGAATTATTCATGGAACCTTCCACTCATATTGCGCGGAATATTGCATAGAATGATTAAAGAAATCTACCGCCGAAATATTTATTGAAATATTCATGGAATCTGCCATTAATATTTCTTGGAAAATTCTAAAATGTTTTTTTGATATTTCTTGAATTATTCATGGAAATTTACACTCATTTTACGCGGAATATTGCACAGAATTATTTCTACAATCTTTCACTGAAAGATTTACTGAAATTTTCATAGGAATCGTTCATCAATATTTCTTGGAAAATTCTAAATTTTTTCTGTTATATTCCTTGAATTATTCATGGAATTGGCCACTCATTTTACGCGGAATATTGCATATAATTATCAAAAATCTTCCGCCGGAATATTTATTGAAATATTCATGAAATCTGGCATTAATATTTCTTGGAAAATTCTAAAATGTTTTTTTGATGTTCTTGAATTATTCATGGAATTTTCCACTCATTTTGCGCGGAATATTGCACAGAATTATATCAAAAATCTTCCGCCGGAATATTTATTGAAATATTCATGAAATCTGCCATTAATATTTCTTGGAAATTCTAAAATGCTTTTTTGATATTTCTTGAATTATTCATGGAACCTTCCACTCATATTGCGCGGAATATTGCATGGAATTATTAAATAAATCTACCGCCGGAATATTTATCGAAATATTCATGGAATCTGCCATTAATATTATTTGAAAAATTCTTAAATGTTTTTTTGATATTTCTTGAATTATTCATGGAATCTTCCACTCATATTGCGCGGAATATTGAACAGAATTATTTCTAAAATCTTTCACCGAAAGATTTACTGAAATATTCATGGAATCGTTCATCAATATTTCTTGGAAAATTCTAAATTTTTTCTGTTATATTCCTTGAATTATTCATGGAACCTTCCACTCATATTGCGCGGAATATTGCATTAGAATTATTAAAGAAATCTACCGCCGGAATATTATTGAAATATTTCATGGAATCTGCCATTAATATTTCTTGGAAAATTCTTATATGTGTTTTGATATTTCTTGATTATTCATGGAATTTTCCACTCATTTTACGCGGAATATTGCACAGAATTATTTTCTAAAATCTTTCACTGAAAGATTTACTGAAATTTTGATGGAATCTTTCATCAATATTTCTTGGAAAATTCTAAATTTTTTCTGTTATATTCCTTGAATTATTCATGGAATTGGCCACTCATTTTACGCGGAATATTGCATATAATTATCAAAAAATCTTCCGCCGGAATATTTATTGAAATATTCATGAAATCTGGCATTAATATTTCTTGGAAAATTCTAAAATGTTTTTTGATGTTTCTTGAATTATTCATGGAATTTTCCACTCATTTTGCGCGAATATTGCACAGAATTATTATCAAAATCTTCCGCCGGAATATTTATTGAAATTTTTCATGAAATCTGCCATTAATATTTCTTGGAAAATTCTAAAATGTTTTTTGATATTTCTTGAATTATTCATGGAATTTTCCACTCATTTACGCGGAATATTGCACAGAATTATTTCTAAAATCTTTCACTGAAAGATTTACTGAAATTTTCATGGAATCTTCATCAATATTTCTTGGAAAATTCTAAATTGTTTTGTTATATTCCTTGAATTATTCATGGAATTTTCCACTCATTTTACGCGGAATATTGCATAGAATTATATCAAAAATCTTCCGCCGGAATATTTATTGAAATATTCATGAAATCTGCCATTAATATTTCTTGGAAAATTCTAAAATGTTTTTTGATATTTCTTGAATTATTCATGGAACCTTCCACTCATATTGCGCGGAATATTGCATAGAATTATTTCAAAAATCTTTCGCCGAATATTTATTGAAATATTCATGAATCTGCCATTAATATTTCTTGGAAAATTCTTAAATGTTTTTTGATATTTCTTGAATTATTCATGGAATTTCCACTCATTTTACGCGGAATATTGCACAGAATTATTTCTAAAATCTTTCACTGAAATATTTACTGAAATTTCATGGAATCGTTCATCAATATTTCTTGGAAAATTCTAAATTTTTTCTGTTATATTCCTTGAATTATTCATGGAATTTGCCACTCATTTTACGCGGAATATTGCATATAATTATCAAAAATCTTCCGCCGGAATATTTATTGAAATATTCATGAAATCTGCATTAATATTTCTTGGAAAATTCTAAATGTTTTTTGATATTTCTTGAATTATTCATGGAATTTCCACTCATTTTGCGCGGAATATTGCATAGAATTATATCAAAAAATCTTCCGCCGGAATATTTATTGAAATATTCATGAAATCTGCCATTAATATTTCTTGGAAAATTCTAAAATGTTTTTTGATATTTCTTGAATTATTCATGGAACCTTCCACTCATATTGCGCGGAATATTGCATAGAATTATTAAAGAAATCTACCGCCGGAATATTTATTGAAATATTCATGGAATCTGCCATTAATATTTCTTGGAAAATTCTTAAATGTTTTTTTGATATTTCTTGAATTATTCATGGAATTTCCACTCATTTTACGCGGAATATTGCACAGAATTATTTCTAAAATCTTCACCGAAAGATTTACTGAAATTTTCATGGAATCTTTCATCAATATTTCTTGGAAAATTCTAAATTTTTTTGTTATATTCTTGAATTATTCATGGAATTTCCACTCATTTTACGCGGAATATTGCATATAATTATTCAAAAATCTTCCGCCGGAATATTTATTGAAATATTCATGAAATCTGGCATTAATATTTCTTGGAAAATTCTAAATGTTTTTTGATATTTCTTGAATTATTCATGGAATTTTCCACTCATTTTGCGCGGAATATTGCACAGAATTATATCAAAATCTTCCGCCGGAATATTTATTGAAATTTTCATGAAATCTGCCATTAATATTTCTTGGAAAATTCTAAAATGTTTTTTTGATATTTCTTGAATTATTCATGGAATTTTCACTCATTTTACGCGGAATATTGCACAGAATTATTCTAAAAATCTTTCCGAAATATTTATTGAAATATTCATGGAATCTTCATTAATATTTCTTGGAAAATTCTAAATTTTTTTGTTATATTCTTGAATTATTCATGGAATTTCCACTCATTTTACGCGGAATATTGCATAGAATTATTTCAAAAATCTTTCGCCGGAATATTTATTGAAATATTCATGAAATCTGCATTAATATTTCTTGGAAAATTCTAAAATGTTTTTTGATATTTCTTGAATTATTCATGGAACCTTCCACTCATTATTGCGCGGAATATTGCATAGAATTATTAAAAAATCTACCGCCGGAATATTTATTGAAATATTCATGGAATCTGCCATTAATATTTCTTGGAAAATTCTAAAATGTTTTTTTGATATTTCTTGAATTATTCATGGAACCTTACTCATATTGCGCGGAATATTGCATAGAATTATAAAGAAATCTTACCGCCGAAATATTTATTGAAATATTCATGGAATCTGCCATTAATATTTCTTGGAAAATTCTTAAATGTTTTTTTGATATTTCTTGAATTATTCATGGAATTTTCCACTCATTTACGCGGAATATTGCATAGAATTATTTCTAAAATCTTCCGCCGGAATATTTATTGAAATATTCATGAAATCTGCCATTAATATTTCTTGGAAAATTCTAAAATGTTTTTTGATATTTCTTGAATTATTCATGGAACCTCCACTCATTTGCGCGGAATATTGCATAGAATTATTAAAGAAATCTACCGCCGGAATATTTATTGAAATATTCATGGAATCTGCCATTAATATTTCTTGGAAAATTCTAAAATGTTTTTTGATATTTCTTGAATTATTCATGGAATTTTCACTCATTTTACGCGGAATATTGCATAGAATTATTAAAAATCTTCCGCCGAAATATTTATTGAAATATTCATGGAATCTGCATTAATATTTCTTGGAAAATTCTAAATGTTTTTTTGATATTTCTTGAATTATTCATGGAATTTTCCACTCATTTTACGCGGAATATTGCATAGAATTATTCAAAAATCTTCCGCCGGAATATTTATTGAAATATTCATGAAATCTGCCATTAATATTTCTTGGAAAATTCTAAAATGTTTTTTTGATATTTCTTGAATTATTCATGGAACCTTCCACTCATATTGCGCGGAATATTGCATAGAATTATTAAAAAAATCTACCGCCGGAATATTTATTGAAATATTCATGGAATCTGCCATTAATATTTCTTGGAAAATTCTAAAATGTTTTTTTGATATTTCTTGAATTATTCATGGAACCTTCCACTCATATTGCGCGGAATATTGCATAGAATTATTAAAGAAATCTACCGCCGAAATATTTATTGAAATATTCATGGAATCTGCCATTAATATTTCTTGGAAAATTCTAAAATGTTTTTTTGATATTTCTTGAATTATTCATGGAACCTTCCACTCATATTGCGCGGAATATTGCATAGAATTATTTCTAAATCTTTCACCGAATATTTATTGAAATATTCATGGAATCGCCATTAATATTTCTTGGAAAATTCTAAAATGTTTTTTGATATTTCTTGAATTATTCATGGAATTTTCCACTCATTTTACGCGGAATATTGCATAGAATTATTTCTAAAATCTTTCACGGAATATTTATTGAAATATTCATGGAATCTGCCATTAATATTTCTTGGAAAATTCTAAAATTTTTTTTTATTCCTTGAATTATTCATGGAATTTCCACTCATTTTACGCGGAATATTGCATATAATTATCAAAATCTTCCGCCGAATATTTATTGAAATATTCATGAAATCTGGCATTAATATTTCTTGGAAAATTCTAAATGTTTTTGATATTTCTTGAATTATTCATGGAATTTTCACTCATTTTGCGCGGAATATTGCATAGAATTATATAAAAATCTTCCGCCGAATATTTATTGAAATTTCATGAAATCTGCCATTAATATTTCTTGGAAAATTCTAAAATGTTTTTTTGATATTTCTTGAATTATTCATGGAATTTTCCACTCATTTTGCGCGGAATATTGCACAGAATTATATTCAAAAATCTTCCGCCGGAATATTTATTGAAATATTCATGAAATCTGCCATTAATATTTCTTGGAAAATTCTAAATGTTTTTTTGATATTTCTTGAATTATTCATGGAACCTTCCACTCATTTGCGCGGAATATTGCATAGAATTATTAAAGAAATCTACCGCCGAATATTTATTGAAATATTCATGAATCTGCCATTAATATTTCTTGGAAAATTCTAAATGTTTTTTTTGATATTTCTTGAATTATTCATGGAAATTCCACTCATTTTACGCGGAATATTGCACAGAATTATTCTAAAATCTTTCACCGAAAGATTTACTGAAATTTCATGGAATCGTTCATCAATATTTCTTGGAAAATTCTAAATTTTTTTTGTTATATTCCTTGAATTATTCATGGAATTGGCCACTCATTTTACGCGGAATATTGCATATAATTATAAAATCTTCCGCCGGAATATTTATTGAAATATTCATGAAATCTGGCATTAATATTTCTTGGAAAATTCTAAAATGTTTTTTGATATTTCTTGAATTATTCATGGAATTTTCCACTCATTTTGCGCGGAATATTGCATAGAATTATTCAAAAATCTTCCGCCGGAATATTTATTGAAATATTCATGAAATCTGCCATTAATATTTTTTGGAAAATTCTTAAATGTTTTTTGATATTTCTTGAATTATTCATGGAATTTTCCACTCATTTTACGCGGAATATTGCATAGAATTATTAAAAATCTTCCGCCGAATATTTATTGAAATATTCATGGAATCTGCCATTAATATTTCTTGGAAAATTCTAAAATGTTTTTTTTGATATTCTTGAATTATTCATGGAACCTTCCACTCATATGCGCGGAATATTGCATAGAATTATTCAAGAAATCTACCGCCGGAATATTTATTGAAATATTCATGAAATCTGCCATTAATATTTCTTGGAAAATTCTAAAATGTTTTTTTTGATATTTCTTGAATTATTCATGGAAATTTTACACTCATTTTACGCGGAATATTGCACAGAATTATTTCTAAAATCTTTCACTGAAAGATTTACTGAAATTTTCATGGAATCGTTCATCAATATTTCTTGGAAATTCTAAATTTTTTCTGTTATATTCTTGAATTATTCATGGAATTGGCCACTCATTTTACGCGGAATATTGCATATAATTATCAAAAATCTTCCGCCGGAATATTTATTGAAATATTCATGAAATCTGGCATTAATATTTCTTGGAAAATTCTAAAATGTTTTTTGATGTTTCTTGAATTATTCATGGAATTTCCACTCATTTTGCGCGGAATATTGCATAGAATTATTTCAAAAATCTTCCGCCGAATATTTATTGAAATATTCATGAAATCTGCCATTAATATTTTTGGAAAATTCTAAATGTTTTTTTGATATTTCTTGAATTATTCATGGAATTTCACTCATTTTACGCGGAATATTGCATAGAATTATT
>NW_022279909.1:0-65516 GCF_009193385.2 Nasonia vitripennis
AATAATTATCTGTGCAGATTCGAATTGGTTTTTTACAGATATCTGTTTGTGAATGTAAATGTCGACTGCTTTATGTATTTCACGCATATCACAAGACGCAATCTGCAGATTGGTCCAGATGTAAAAGATGCTAAGAATATTATCTGTGCAGATATGATCTGGTTTTTTACAGATATCTGTTTGTGAATGTGAAATGTCGACTGCTTTATGTATTCACGCATATCACGAGAAGCAATCTGCAGATTTGGTCCAGATATAAAAGATGCTGAGAATAATCATCTGTGCAGATATGATCTGAATTTTTTACAGATATCTGTTTGTAAATGTGAAATGTCGACTGCTCTATGTATTTACGAAAAACACAAGACGTAATCTGCAGATTAGGTCCAGATGTAAAAGATGCTAAGAATAATTATCTGTGCAGATATGATCGGAGTTTTACAGATATCTTTGTAAATGTAAAATGTCGACTGCTTTATGTATTCACGCATATCACGAGACACAATCTGCAGATTTGCCCAGATGTAAAGATGCTGAGAATAATCATCTGTGCAAATATGATCTGGTTTTTTACAGATTGCTGTTTGTGAATGTAAAATGTCGACTGCTTTATGTATTCACGCATATCCCAAGACGCAATCTGCAGATTGGTCAAGATGAAAGGGATGCTAAAATACTTATCTGTGCAGATTTGATTGGTTTTTTACAGATATTGTTTGTGAATGTGAAATGTCGACTGCTTTATGTATTTACGCAAATCACAAGACGAAATCTGCAGATTTTGCCCTGATGTAAAAGATGCTGAGAATAATCATCTGTGCAGATTCGAATTGGTTTTTTACAGATATCTGTTTGTGAATGTAAAATGTCGACTGCTCTATGTATTTACGAAAAACACGAGACGCAATCTGCAGATTTTGCTCAAGATGTAAAGATGCTGAGAATAATCATCTGTGCAGATATGATCTGAATTTTAACAGATATCTGTTTGTAAATGTGAAATGTCGACTGCTTTATGTATTTACGCAAATCACAAGACGAAATCTGCAGATTAGGTCCAGATGTAAAAGATGCTAAGAATACTTATCTGTGCAGATATGCTCCGGTTTTTTAAAAAATATGTGTGTAAATGTGAAATGTCGACTGCTTCATGTATTCACGCATATCACGAGAATCAATCTGCAGAATTGGCCCAGATGAAAGGGATGCTAAAAATAATTATCTGTGCAGATTCGAATTGGTTTTTTACAGATATCTGTTTGTGAATGTGAAATGTCGACTGCTTTATGTATTTACGCAAATCACAAGACGAAATCTGCAAATTCGGTCCAGATGTAAAAGATGCTAAGAATACTTATCTGTGCAGATATGATCTGAATTTTAACAGATATCTGTTTGTAAATGTGAAATGTCGACTGCTTTATGTATTTACGCAAATCACAAGACGAAATCTGCAGATTAGGACCAGATGTAAAAGATGCTAAGAATACTTATCTGTGCAGATATGCTCCGGTTTTTTAAAAATATGTGTGTAAATGTGAAATGTCGACTGCTTCATGTATTCACGCATATCACGAGAAGCAATCTGCAGATTTGGCCCAGATGTAAAAGATGCTGAGAATAATCATCTGTGCAGATATGATCTGGTTTTTACAGATTGCTGTTTGTGAATGTAAAATGTCGACTGCTTTATGTATTCGCGCATATCCCAAGACGCAATCTGCAGATTGGTCAAGATGTAAGGGATGCTAAAAATATTATCTGTGAGATTGATTGGTTTTTTACAATATTGTTTGTGAATGTAAATGTCGACTGCTTTATGTATTCACGCATATCACGAGAAGCAATCTGCAGATTTGGAGATGAAAGGATGCTAAAAAATACTTATCTGTGCAGATTCGAATTGGTTTTTACAGATATCTGTTTTGTGAATGTAAAATGTCGACTGCTTTATGTATTCACGCATATCACGAGAAGCAATCTGCAGATTTGGCCCAGATGTAAAAGATGATGAGAATAATCATCTGTGCAGATATGATCTGAATTTTTACAGATATCTGTTTGTAAATGTGAAATGTCGACTGCTTTATGTATTCACGCATATCACGAGAAGCAATCTGCAGAATTGGCCCAGATGAAAGGGATGCTAAAATAATTATCTGTGCAGATTCGAATTGGTTTTTTACAGATATCTGTTTGTGAATGTAAAATGTCGACTGCTCTATGTATTTACGCATATACACAGACGAAATCTGCAGATTGGTCCAGATGTAAAAGTGCTGAGAATAATCATCTGTGCAGATATGATCTGTTTTTTAAAGATATCTTTTGTAAATGTGAAATGTCGACTGCTTTATTTATTACGATAAACAAAGCATCTGCAGTTTTGGTCCAGATGATAAGGATTAAGAATACTTACTGTGCAGATATGACTGGTTTTTTACAGATATCTGTTTGTGAATATAAAATGTCGACTGCTTTATGTATTCACGCATATCCCAAGACGCAATCTGCAGATTAGGTCCAGATGTAAAGATGCTAAGAATAATTATCTCTCCAGATATGATCGGAGTTTTTACAATACTTTTTTGTAAATGTAAAATGTCGACTGCTTTATGTATATCACGCATATCACGAGACACAATCTGCAGATTTGCCCAGATGTAAAAGATGATGAGAATCATCATCTGTGCAAATATGATCTGGTTTTTACAGATTGCTGTTTGTGAATGTAAAATGTCGCCGCTTTATGTATTCGCGCATATCCCAAGACGCAATCCGCAGGATTGGTCAAGATGAAAGGGATGCTAAAAATACTTATCTGTGCAGATTTGAATTGGTTTTTTACAGATATCTGTTTGTGAATGTGAAATGTCGACTGCTTTATGTATTTACGCAAATCACAAGACGAAATCTGCAGATTTTGCCCTGATGTAAAAGATGCTGAGAAATAATCATCTGTGCAGATTCGAATTGGTTTTTTACAGATATCTGTTGGTGAATGTAAAATGGCCGACTGCTCTATGTATTACGAAAAACACGAGTCGCAATCTGCAGATTTGCTCAGATGCAAAAGATCTGAGAATAATCATCTGTGCAGATATGATCTGAATTTTAACAGATATCTGTTTGTAAATGTGAAATGTCGACTGCTTTATGTATTTACGCAAATCACAAGACGAAATCTGCAGATTAGGACCAGATGTAAAAGATGCTAAGAATACTTATCTGTGCAGATATGCTCCGGTTTTTTAAAAATATGTGTGTAAATGTGAAATGTCGACTGCTTCATGTATTCACGCAAATCACAAGACGAAATCTGCAGATTAGGACCAGATGTAAAAGATGCTAAGAATACTTATCTGTGCAGATATGCTCCGGTTTTTTAAAATATGTGTGTAAATTGAAATGTCGACTGCTTCATGTATTCACCATATCACGAAAGCAATCTGCAGATTTGGTCCAGATGTAAAAGATGATGAGAATCATCATCTGTGCAAATATGATCTGGTTTTTACAGATTGCTGTTTGTGAATGTAAAATGTCGACTGCTTTATGTATTCACGCATATCCCAAGACGCAATCTGCAGGATTGGTCAAGATGAAAGGGATGCTAAAAATACTTATCTGTGCAGATTTGAATTGGTTTTTTACAGATATCTGTTTGTGAATGTGAAATGTCGACTGCTTTATGTATTCACGCATATCACGAGAAGCAATCTGCAGAATTGGCCAGATGAAAGGGATGCTAAAAATACTTATCTGTGCAGATTCGATTGGTTTTTTACAGATATCTGTTTGTGAATGTAAAATGTCGACTGCTTTATGTATTCACGCATATCACGAGAAGCAATCTGCAGATTTGGCCCAGATGTAAAAGTTACTGAGAATAATCATCTGTGCAGATATGATCTGAATTTTTACATATATCTGTTTGTAAATGTGAAATGTCGACTGCTTTATGTATTCACGCATATCACGAGAAGCAATCTGCAGAATTGGCCCAGATGAAAGGGATGCTGAAAATAATTATCTGTGCAGATTCGAATTGGTTTTTACAGATATCTGTTTGTGAATGTAAAATGTCGACTGCTCTATGTATTTACGAAAAACACAAGACGAAATCTGCAGATTAGGTCCAGATGTAAAAGTGATGAGAATAATTATCTGTGCAGATATGATCTGGTTTTTTACAGAATATGTGTGTAAATGTGAAATGTCGACTGCTTTATGTATTCACGCATATCACGAGAACAATCTGCAGAATTGGCCCAGATGAAAGGGATGCTAAAAATAATTATCTGTGCAGATTGAATTGGTTTTTTACAGATATCTGTTTGTGAATGTGAAATGTCGACTGCTTTATGTATTTACGCAAATCACAAGACGCAATCTGCAGATTGGTCCAGATGTAAAAGATGCTAAGAATACTTATCTGTGCAGATATGATCTGGTTTTTTACAGATATCTGTTTGTAAATGTGAAATGTCGACTGCTTTATGTATTTACGCAAATCACAAGACGAAATCTGCAGATTAGGTCCAGATTAAAGATGCTAAGAATACTTATCTGTGCAGATATGCTCCGGTTTTTTAAAAATATGTGTGTAAATGTGAAATGTCGACTGCTTCATGTATTCACCATATCACGAGAATCAATCTGCAGAATTGGCCCAGTGAAAGGATGCTAAAAATAATTATCTGTGCAGATTCGAATTGGTTTTTTAACAGATATCTGTTTGTGAATGTGAAATGCGACTGGCTTTATGTATTTACGCAAATCACAAGACCGAAATCTGCAAGATTGGTCCAGATGTAAAAGATGCTAAGAATACTTATCTGTGCAGATATGATCTGAATTTTTAACAGATATCTGTTTGTAAATGTGAAATGTCGACTGCTTTATGTATTTACGCAAATCACAAGACGAAATCTGCAGATTAGGTCCAGATGTAAAAGATGCTAAGAATACTTATCTGTGCAGATATGATCTGGTTTTTTACAAATATCTGTTGTAAATGTGAAATGTCGACTGCTTCATGTATTCACGCATATCACGAGAAGCAATCTGCAGATTTGGTCCAGATGTAAAAGATGATGAGAATAATCATCTGTGCAAATATGATCTGGTTTTTACAGATTCTGTTTGTGAATGTAAAATGTCGACTGCTTTATGTATTCGCGCATATCACCAGACGCAATCTGCAGATTTGGTCAAGATGTAAGGGATGCTAAAAATACTTATCTGTGCAGATTTGATTGGTTTTTTACAGATATCTGTTTGTGAATGTGAAATGTCGACTGCTTTATGTATTCACGCATATCACGAGACGCAATCTGCAGATTTGGCCCAGATAAAAGATGCTGAGAATAATCATCTGTGCAGATATGATCTGGTTTTTTACAGAATATGTTTGTGAATGTGAAATGTCGACTGCTTTATGTATTCACGCATATCACGAGACGCAATCTGCAGAATTGGCCCAGATGAAAGGATGCTAAAATAATTATCTGTGCAGATTGAATTGGTTTTTTACAGATATCTGTTTGTGAAGTGAAATGTCGACTGCTTTATGTATTTACGCAAATCACAAGACGAAATCTGCAGATTAGGTCCAGATGTAAAAGATTACTGAGAAACTTATCTGTGCAGATATGATCTGGTTTTTTTAAAGAATATGTGTGTAAATGTGAAATGTCGACTGCTTTATGTATTCACGCATATCACGAGAATCAATCTGCAGAATTGGTCCAGATGAAAGGATGCTAAAAAAATTATCTGTGCAGATTGATTGGTTTTTTACAGATATCTGTTTGTGAATGTGAAATGTCGACTGCTTTATGTATTTCGCAATCACAAGACGAAATCTGCAAATTAGGTCCAGATGTAAAAGATGCTAAGAATACTTATCTGTGCAGATATGATCTGAATTTTAACAGATATCTGTTTGTAAATGTGAAATGTCGACTGCTTTATGTATTTACGCAAATCACAAAGACGAAATCTGCAGATTAGGACCAGATGTAAAAGATGCTAAGAATACTTATCTGTGCAGATATGATCCGGTTTTTTAAAAATATGTGTGTAAATGTGAAATGTCGACTGCTTTATGTATTCACGCATATCACGAGAAGCAATCTGCAGATTTGGTCAGATGTAAAAGATGCTGAGAATAATCATCTGTGCAGATATGATCTGGTTTTTTTACAGATTCTGTTTGTGAATGTAAAATGTCGACTGCTTTATGTATTCGCGCATATCCCAAGACGCAATCTGCAGGATTGCAAGATGTAAAAGGATGCTAAAAATACTTATCTGTGCAGATTTGAATTGGTTTTTTACAGATATCTGTTTGTGAAATGTGAAATGTCGACTGCTTTATGTATTCACGCATATCACGAGACGAAATCTGCAGATTTGGTCCAGATGTAAAGGATGCTAAGAATACTTATCTGTGCAGATATGATCTGGTTTTTTACAGATATCTGTTTGTGAAATAAATGTCGACTGCTTTATGTATTCACGCATATCCAAGACGCAATCTGCAGATTGGTCAGATGAAAGGGATGCTACAAATACTTATCTGTGCAGATTTGAATTGGTTTTTTACAGATATCTGTTTGTGAATGTGAAATGTCGACTGCTTTATGTATTCACGCATATCACGAGACGCAATCTGCAGATTTGGTCCAGATGTAAAAGATGCTGAGAATAAGCATCTGTGCAGATATGATCTGAATTTTTACAGATATCTGTTTGTAAATGTAAAATGTCGGCTGCTCTATGTATTTACGAAAAACACAAGACGAAATCTGCAGATTTTGCCCTGATGTAAAAGATGATGAGAATAATCATCTGTGCAGATATGATCTGAGTTTTTACAGATATCTGTTTGTAAATGTAAAATGTCGACTGCTTTATGTATTCACGCATATCACGAGACACAATCTGCAGATTTGGCCCAGATGTAAAAGATGATGAGAATCATCATCTGTGCAAATATGATCTGGTTTTTTACAGATTGCTGTTTGTGAATGTAAAATGTCGACTGCTTTATGTATTCGCGCATATCCAAGACGCAATCTGCAGAATTGGTCCAAGATGAAAGGGATGCTAAAATACTTATCTGTGCAGATTTGAATTGGTTTTTTACAGATATCTGTTTGTGAATGTGAAATGTCGACTGCTTATGTATTTACGCAAATCACAAGACGAAATCTGCAGATTTGCCCAGATGTAAAAGATGCTGAAATAATCATCTGTGCAGATTGATTGGTTTTTTTACAGATATCTGTTTGTAAATGTAAAATGTCGGCTGCTCTATGTATTTACGCAAAACACAAGACGAAATCTGCAGATTAGGTCCAGATGTAAAAGATGCTAGAATAAATCATCTGTGCAGATATGATCTGGTTTTTACAGATATCTGTTTGTGAATGTGAAATGTCGACTGCTTTATGTATTCACGCATATCACGAGAAGCAATCTGCAGATTTGGTCCAGATGTAAAAGATGCTAAGAATACTTATCTGTGCAGATATGATCTGAATTTTTACAGATATCTGTTTGTGAATGTAAAATGTCGACTGCTTTATGTATTCACGCATATCCCAAGACGCAATCTGCAAGATTGGTCAAGATGAAAGGGATGCTAAAAATACTTATCTGTGCAGATTTGAATTGGTTTTTTACAGATATCTGTTTGTGAATGTAAAATGTCGACTGCTTTATGTATTCACGCATATCACGAGACACAATCGGCAGATTAGGTCCACATATAAAAGATGCTGAGAATAATCATCTGTGCAGATATGATCTGAATTTTTACAGATATCTGTTTTTGTAAATGTGAAATGTCGACTGCTCTATGTATTTACGAAAAACACAAGACGCAATCTGCAGATTAGGTCCAGATGTAAAAGATGCTAAGAAAATTATCTGTGCAGATATGATCGGAGTTTTTACAGATACCTGTTTGTAAATGTAAAATGTCGACTGCTTTATGTATTCACGCATATCATGAGACACAATCTGCAGATTTGGCCGAGATGTAAAAGATGATGAGAATCATCATCTGTGCAAATATGATCTGGTTTTTTTACAGATTGCTGTTTGTGAATGTAAAATGTCGCCAGCTTTATGTATTGCGCATATCCCAAGACGCAATCTGCAGGATTGGTCAAGATGAAAGGGATGCTAAAAATACTTATCTGTGCAGATTTGAATTGGTTTTTTACAGATATCTGTTTGTGAATGTGAAATGTCGACTGCTTTATGTATTTACGCAAATCACAAGACGCAATCTGCAGATTTGGCCCAGATGTAAAAGATGATGAGAATAATCATCTGTGCAGATTCGAATGGTTTTTTACAGATATCTGTTGGTGAATGTAAAATGTCGACTGCTTTATGTATTTACGAAAAACACGAGACGCAATCTGCAGATTTTGCTCAGATGTAAAAGATGCTGAGAAATACATTTGTGCAGATATGATCTGAATTTTAACAGATATCTGTTTGTAAATGTGAAATGTCGACTGCTTTATGTATTTACGCATATCACAAGACGCAATCTGCAGATTAGGTCCAGATGTAAAAGATGCTAAGAATACTTATCTGTGCAGATATGATCTGAATTTTAACAGATATCTGTTTGTAAATGTAAATGTCGACTGCTTTATGTATTTACGCAAATCACAAGACGAAATCTGCAGATTAGGTCCAGATGTAAAAGATGCTAAGAATACTTATCTGTGCAGATATGATCCGGTTTTTTAAAATATGTGTGTAAATGTGAAATGTCGACTGCTTTATGTATTCACGCATATCACGAGAGCAATCTGCAGATTTGGTCCAGATGTAAAGATGCTGAGAATAATCATCTGTGCAGATATGATCTGGTTTTTACAGATATGCTGTTTGTGAATGTAAAATGTCGACTGCTTTATGTATTCGCGCATATCCAAGACGCAATCTGCAGATTGGTCAAGATGTAAGGGATGCTAAAAATACTTATCTGTGCAGATTGAATTGGTTTTTTACAGATATCTGTTTGTGAATGTGAAATGTCGACTGCTTTATGTATTCGGCATATCACGAGACGAAATCTGCAAATTGGTCCAGATGAAAAGATGCTAGAATACTTATCTGTGCAGATATGATCTGGTTTTTTACAGATATCTGTTTGTGAATGTAAAATGTCGACTGCTTTATGTATTCACGCATATCACAAGACGCAATCTGCAGATTGGTCAGATGATGAAAGGGATGCTAAAAATACTTATCTGTGCAGATTTGAATTGGTTTTTTACAGATATTTGTTTGTGAATGTAAATGTCGACTGCTTTATGTATTCACGCAATCACGAGACACAATCTGCAGATTAGGTCCAGATATAAAAGATGCTGAGAATAATCATCTGTGCAGATATGATCTGAATTTTTACAGATATCTGTTTGTAAATGTGAAATGTCGACTGCTCTATGTATTTACGAAAAACACAAGACGTAATCTGCAGATTAGGTCCAGATGTAAAAGATCCTAAGAATAATTATCTCTGCAGATATGATCGGAGTTTTACAGATACCTTTTGTAAATGTAAAATGTCGAATTTCACATTTACAAACAGACATCTGTAAAAATTCAGATCATAGCTGCACAGATGATTATTCTCAGCATCTTTTATATCTGACCTTAATCTGCCGATTGTGTCTCGTGATATGCGAATACATAAAGCAGTTTGACATTTCCACATTCACAAAGAAATATCTCGTAAAACCAATTCAAATCTGCACAGATAAGTATTTTTAGCATCCCTTTCATCTTGACCAATCTTGCAGATTGCGTCTTGGGATATGAATACATAAAGCAGCGTCGACATTTTATATTCAAACAGATATCTGTAAAACCAGATCATATCTGCACAGGTAAGTATTCTTAGCATCCTTCATCATCTGGACCGAATTTGTAAGATTTCGTCTCTCGTGATATGCCTTGAATACATAAAGCAGTCAGACATTTCACATTCACAAACAGATATCTGTAAAACCAATTCAAATCTGCACAGATAAGTATTTCTTAGCATCCTCATATCTTGACCAATCCTGCAGATTGCGTCTTTGGGGATATGCGCGAATACATAAAGCAGTAGACATTTTACATCTCAATAAACAGCAATGTGTAACAAACCAGACTATATTTGCACAGATGATTATTCTCATCATCTTTTACATCTTGAATTCAAATCTGCAGATTGCTTCTCGTGATATGCGGAATACATGTTGCCGACATTTCACATTTTATTAATAATATATTTTAAAACCGACATATCTGCACAGATAAGCATTCTTTAGCATCTTACATCGCTTGGTCCTCTTAATCTGCAGATTTCTGTTCTGTGATTTGCGTAAATACATAAAGCCGCCGACATTTCACATTTAGCGGCAAACAGATATCTGTTAAAATTCAGACTTCATATCCATGATAAGCATTCTTAGCATCTTTTACATCTGACCTAATTTGCAGATTTCTGTCTTGTGATCTGCGTAAATACATAGTGCTAGCCGATATCACACATTTACAAAATCAGGATATCTGTTAAAATTCAGACCTATCTGCACAAATGATTATTCTCAGCATCTTTGCATCTTGACAAATCTGCAGATTGCGACTCGTAAGTGTTTTCGTAAATACATAGAGCAGTCGGCATTTTACATTCACCAACAGATACATCTGTAAAACCAAATTGAATCTGCACAGATGATTAGTCCTTTTGCCTTTACATCAGGGCAAAATCTTGCAGATTTCTGGGTCTTGTGATTTGCGTAAATACAAAGCAGCCGACATTTCACATTCACAAACAGATATCTGTAAAACCAATCTAAATCTGCACAGATAAGTATTTTTAGCATCCTCATCTTGACCAATCCTGCGGATTGCGTCTTGGGATATGCGCGAATACATAGCTGGCGACATTTTTATCACAAACAGCACCCGTAAAAACCAGATCATATTTGCACAGATGATGATTCTCATCATCTTGGCGATCTGGGCCAAATCTGCAGATTGTGTCTCGTGATATGCGTGAATACATAAAGCAGTCGACATTTTGCATTTGCAAAAAGGTGTCTGTAAAACCTGATCATATCTGGAGGAGATAATTATTCTTAGCATCTTTACATCTGACCTAATCTGCAGATTACGTCTTGTGTTTTCGTAAATACATAGAGCAGTCGACATTTCATACTACAAATGATATCTGTAAAAATTCAGATCTATAGCTGCACAGATGATTATTATTCTCAGCATCTTTTATATCTTGACCTAATCTGACAGTTCGTGATATGCGAATAGTAGCAGCAGTTGACATTTTACATTCACAAAGAAATATCTGTAAAACCAATCTAAATCTGCACAGATAAGTATTTTTGTAGCATCCTTTCATCTTGACCAATCTTTGCAGATTGTGTCTTGGGATATGCGTGAATACATAAAGCAGTCGACATTTTATATTCACAAACAGATATCTGTAAAAACCAGATCATATCTGCACAGGTAAGTATTCTTGTGCATCCTTCTATCATTCAACTGAATTTGGTAGATTTCTGCCCTGTGATATGCCTGAATACATAAAGCAGTCGATATATATATACATTTCACATTCACAAACAGATATCTGTAAAACCAATTCAAATCTTGCACAGATATGGCCGTGAAGATCCCCATTCAATTCAATCCCAGATTGCGTCTGCAAGGATATGCGCGAATACATGCCAGTAGACATTTTACATCCATAAACAGCAATGTGTAACAAACCAGATCATATCTCTGTATGACATTATTCTCATCATCTTTACATCTGACCAAATCTGCAGATTGCTTCTCGCGGATATGCGTGAATACATGAAGCAGCTGATATCACATGAGTTTCTTAAAAACTTGGCCATCTGCACCGATGCTATTCTTAAAAGTGCAGAAGATTCTTAAGATCTTAGTCCTAATCTGCAGATTTCTGTCTTGTGATTTGCGTAAACATAGTGCCGTCGACATTTCACATTTACAAACAGATATCTGTTAAAATTCAGATCATATTATCTGCACAGATAAGTATTCTTAGCATCTTTACATCTTGACCCACTCTGTGATTTCTGTCTCTGCATCCGCGTAAATACATAGCATTTCATTACTTCACATTTACAAACAGGATATCTGTTAAAATTGGATCATATCTGCACAAAATTTTGATTATTCTACACTTTGCATTCCATAAATCTGCAGATTTATGACCGTGCTTTTCTGTAGTTCATGAGCAGTCGGCATTTTGAGCATTCAATTAACAGATATCTGTAAAACTAAATTAAATTCGTTAGATGATTAGTCTCAGCGTCTTTACATCAGGGCAAAATCTGTGATTTCTCAGTTCCTGTGATTAAAAAATATACAGCAGTCGACATTTCACATTCACAAACAACAGATATCTGTAAAACCAATTCAAATCAAAAAAGCAGATAAGCATTTTAGCAATCCTTCATTCTTTAAATCTAATCCCAAGTGATTGCGCTTCAGATGCAGTTCACAAGCTGGCGACATTTTACATTCACAAACAGCAATCTGTAAAACCAGATCATATTTGCACAGATGATATCTCCTATCATCTTACATCTGGGCCAACCCGCAGATTGTGTCCTGATATGCGTGAATACATAAAGAAGATTTTCCGACATTTTTACATTTACAAAAAGGTGTCTAAACTCGATCATTCGAGAGATAATTATTCTTAGCATCTTTTACATCTTGACCTAATCTGCAGATTACGTCTTGTGTTTTCTGTAAATAGAGCAGTCGACATTTCAGATTTGTCGATATCTGTAAAATCTTTGTGATCATAGCGCCAGATATTTATTCTGTAAGCATCTTTTATATCTGACCTAATTCACGATTGTAACTTGCAGGATATGCGTGAATAAAGCGACATTTTTACATTCACAAAGAAATATCTGTAAAACCAATTCAAATCTGCATTGAGATAAGGGTTTTAGCATCCATATCTTCTTTGACCAATCCGCAGATTGCGTCTTGGGGACATGCTGAATACATAAAGCAGTACATTTTACATTCACAAACAGTAAATGCAACAAACCAGATCATTTGCACAGATGATTATTTCATCATACCTTTACATCTGGATCAAATCTGCAGATTTCAGCTTCGTGATATGCGTGAATACATGAAGCAGTCGACATTTCATACATTTACACACATATTTGTCTGCCATCTGCACAGATAAGTGGTTTTAGCATCTTTGGCTATCTGGTCCAATTCGGGTAGATTTCTGTCTTGTGATTTGCGTAAAATACAAAAGCTTCCTGCTTCTACAAACAGATATCTGTTAAAATTCAGATCATATCTGCACAAATGATTATTCTCAGCATCTTTTGCATCTGAGCAAAATCTGCAGATTGCGACTCGTGCTTTCGCAAATACATAGAGCAGTCGGCATTTACATTCACCAACAGATATCTGTAAAACCAACTCTAAATCAGGTACAGATTAGCTCCATGTCTTTGCATCAGCAAAACCTGCAGGATTGCCCGTGATTTATGGTAAAGGTATAAAGCAGTCGGAGATTTCCACATCTTCACAAACAGATATCTGTAAAACCAATTCAAATCTGCATAGATAAGTATTTTAACATCCTTTTCATCTTGAATTCAATCTTGGGTAGATTACTGCAGTGGCCCTTGGGATATGTGAATACAGCCAGCTGACATTTCACATTTACAAACAGATATATGTAAAAATTCAGATCATATCTGCACAGATAAGTATTCTTTAGCATCTTTTACATCTGGACCGAATTTGCAGATTTCCGCCCTCAGGATTTGCGTAAATACATAAAGCAGCCGACATTTCACATCTACAAACAGATATCTGTAAAACCAATTCGAATCTGCACAGATAATTATTTTACATCCTTCTATCTGGGCTTACCTTGCAGGATTGATTCTCGTGGATATGTGAATACATAGCCGACATTTCACATTTACACACATATTTTAAAAAAAAAAAAAAAAACTGGAGCATATCTGCACAGATAAGCATTCTTAGCATCTTTTACATCTGACCTAATCTGCAGATTTCGTCTTCAGGATTTGCGTAAATACATAAAGCAGTCGACATTTCACATTTACAAGCAAACAGATATCTGTTAAAATTCAGACTACATTCAACAAATGATTATTCTCATCATCTTTGCATCTGAGCAAAATCTGCAGATTTCGCGACTCGTGTTTTTCGTAAATACATAGAGCAGTCGGCATTTTACATTCACCAACAGATACATACATGCCATCTGTAAAAAAAAAAACCAATTCGAATTGCACAGACATTATTCTTTCATCTTTTACATCAGGGCAAAATCTGCAGATTTCTGTCTTAGATTCAAATACATAAAGCAGTCGACATTTCACATTCACAAACAGATATCTGTAAAACCAATTCAAATCTGCAGGTAATAACAGATAAGCATTTTTGAACATCCTCTACCTTTTGACCCCAACAATCCTGCGGATTGCGTCTTGGGATATGCGCGAATACATAAAGCCATGACATTTTACATTCACACAAACAGCAATCTGTAAAACCAGATCATATTTGCACAGATGATGATTCTCATCATCTTTTACATCTGGGCCAAATCTGCAGATTTGTGTCTCAGGATATGCGTGAATACATAAAGGCAGGCCGATATTTTACATTTACAAAAGGTATCTGTAAAACTCCGATCATATCTGGAGAGAGATAATTATTCTAGTACCTTTACATCTGGACCTAATCTTGCAGATTACGTCTCTAGCTTTTCGTAAATACATAGAGCAGCTCAGATGCCTTTACATTCACAAACAGATATCTGTGTAAAAACCAATTCGAATCTGCACAGTATAAATTATTTTTAGCAACTTTCAGTCACTTCAATTCTGCAGATTGTGATATGCGTGAATACATGAAGCAGTCGACATCACATTTACACACATATTTTTAAAAAAACCGGAGCATATCTGCACAGATAAGTATTCTTAGCATCTTTTACATCTGGTCCCAATCTGCAGATTTCGTCTTGTGATTTGCGTAAATACATAAAGCAGTCGACATTTCACATTTACAAACAGATATCTGTTAAAATTCAGATCATATCTGCACAGATAAGTATTCTTAGCATCTTTTACATCTGGACCGAATTTGCAGATTTCGTCTCGTGATATGCCTGAATACATAAAGCAGTCGACATTTCACATTCACAAACAGATATCTGTAAAAAACCAATTCAAATCTGCACAGATAAGTATTTTTAGCATCCCTTACATCTTGACCAATCCTGCAGATTGCGTCTTGGGATATGCGCGAATACATAAAGCAGTAGACATTTTACATTCACAAACAGCAATGTGTAACAAACCAGATCATATTTGCACAGATGATTATTCTCATCATCTTTTACATCTGGACCAAATCTGCAGATTGCTTCTCGTGATATGCGTGAATACATGAAGCAGTCGACATTTCACATTTACACACATATTTTTAAAAAACCGGAGCATATCTGCACAGATAAGTATTCTTAGCATCTTTTACATCTGGTCCTAATCTGCAGATTTCGTCTTGTGATTTGCGTAAATACATAAAGCCGTCGACATTTCACATTTACAAACAGATATCTGTTAAAATTCAGATCATATCTGCACAGATAAGTATTCTTAGCATCTTTTACATCTGGACCTAATCTGCAGATTTCGTCTTGTGATTTGCGTAAATACATAAAGCAGTCGACATTTCACATTTACAAACAGATATCTGTTAAAATTCAGATCATATCTGCACAAATGATTATTCTCAGCATCTTTTGCATCTGAGCAAAATCTGCAGATTGCGACTCGTGTTTTTCGTAAATACATAGAGCAGTCGGCATTTTACATTCACCAACAGATATCTGTAAAAAACCAATTCGAATCTGCACAGATGATTAGTCTCAGCGTCTTTTACATCAGGGCAAAATCTGCAGATTTCGTCTTGTGATTTGCGTAAATACATAAAGCAGTCGACATTTCACATTCACAAACAGATATCTGTAAAAAACCAATTCAAATCTGCACAGATAAGTATTTTTAGCATCCCTTTCATCTTGACCAATCCTGCGGATTGCGTCTTGGGATATGCGCGAATACATAAAGCTGGCGACATTTTACATTCACAAACAGCAATCTGTAAAAAACCAGATCATATTTGCACAGATGATGATTCTCATCATCTTTTACATCTGGGCCAAATCTGCAGATTGTGTCTCGTGATATGCGTGAATACATAAAGCAGTCGACATTTTACATTTACAAAAAGGTATCTGTAAAAACTCCGATCATATCTGGAGAGATAATTATTCTTAGCATCTTTTACATCTGGACCTAATCTGCAGATTACGTCTTGTGTTTTTCGTAAATACATAGAGCAGTCGACATTTCACATTTACAAACAGATATCTGTAAAAATTCAGATCATAGCTGCACAGATGATTATTCTCAGCATCTTTTATATCTGGACCTAATCTGCCGATTGTGTCTCGTGATATGCGTGAATACATAAAGCAGTTGACATTTTACATTCACAAAGAAATATCTGTAAAAAACCAATTCAAATCTGCACAGATAAGTATTTTTAGCATCCCTTTCATCTTGACCAATCTTGCAGATTGCGTCTTGGGATATGCGTGAATACATAAAGCAGTCGACATTTTATATTCACAAACAGATATCTGTAAAAAACCAGATCATATCTGCACAGGTAAGTATTCTTAGCATCCTTCATCATCTGGACCGAATTTGCAGATTTCGTCTCGTGATATGCCTGAATACATAAAGCAGTCGACATTTCACATTCACAAACAGATATCTGTAAAAAACCAATTCAAATCTGCACAGATAAGTATTTTTAGCATCCCTTACATCTTGACCAATCCTGCAGATTGCGTCTTGGGATATGCGCGAATACATAAAGCAGTAGACATTTTACATTCACAAACAGCAATGTGTAACAAACCAGATCATATTTGCACAGATGATTATTCTCATCATCTTTTACATCTGGACCAAATCTGCAGATTGCTTCTCGTGATATGCGTGAATACATGAAGCAGTCGACATTTCACATTTACACACATATTTTTAAAAAACCGGAGCATATCTGCACAGATAAGTATTCTTAGCATCTTTTACATCTGGTCCTAATCTGCAGATTTCGTCTTGTGATTTGCGTAAATACATAAAGCCGTCGACATTTCACATTTACAAACAGATATCTGTTAAAATTCAGATCATATCTGCACAGATAAGTATTCTTAGCATCTTTTACATCTGGACCTAATTTGCAGATTTCGTCTTGTGATCTGCGTAAATACATAAAGCAGTCGACATTTCACATTTACAAACAGATATCTGTTAAAATTCAGATCATATCTGCACAAATGATTATTCTCAGCATCTTTTGCATCTGAGCAAAATCTGCAGATTGCGACTCGTGTTTTTCGTAAATACATAGAGCAGTCGGCATTTTACATTCACCAACAGATATCTGTAAAAAACCAATTCGAATCTGCACAGATGATTATTCTCAGCATCTTTTACATCAGGGCAAAATCTGCAGATTTCGTCTTGTGATTTGCGTAAATACATAAAGCAGTCGACATTTCACATTCACAAACAGATATCTGTAAAAAACCAATTCAAATCTGCACAGATAAGTATTTTTAACATCCCTTTCATCTTGACCAATCCTGCGGATTGCGTCTTGGGATATGCGCGAATACATAAAGCTGGCGACATTTTACATTCACAAACAGCAATCTGTAAAAAACCAGATCATATTTGCACAGATGATGATTCTCATCATCTTTTACATCTGGGCCAAATCTGCAGATTGTGTCTCGTGATATGCGTGAATACATAAAGCAGTCGACATTTTACATTTACAAAAAGGTATCTGTAAAAACTCCGATCATATCTGGAGAGATAATTATTCTTAGCATCTTTTACATCTGGACCTAATCTGCAGATTACGTCTTGTGTTTTTCGTAAATACATAGAGCAGTCGACATTTCACATTTACAAACAGATATCTGTAAAAATTCAGATCATAGCTGCACAGATGATTATTCTCAGCATCTTTTATATCTGGACCTAATCTGCCGATTGTGTCTCGTGATATGCGTGAATACATAAAGCAGTTGACATTTTACATTCACAAAGAAATATCTGTAAAAAACCAATTCAAATCTGCACAGATAAGTATTTTAGCATCCCTTTCATCTTGACCAATCTGCAGATTGCGTCTTGGGATATGCGTGAATACATAAAGCAGTCGACATTTTACATTCACAAACAGATATCTGTAAAAAACCAGATCATATATGCACAGATAAGTATTCTTAGCATCCTTTCATCTGGACCGAATTTGCAGATTTCGTCTCGTGATATGCTGAATACATAAAGCAGTCGACATTTCACATTCACAAACAGATATCTGTAAAAAACCAATTCAAATCTGCACAGATAAGTATTTTTAGCATCCCTTACATCTTGACCAATCCTGCAGATTGCGTCTTGGGATATGCGCGAATACATAAAGCAGTAGACATTTTACATTCACAAACAGCAATGTGTAACAAACCAGATCATATTTGCACAGATGATTATTCTCATCATCTTTTACATCTGGACCAAATCTGCAGATTGCTTCTCGTGATATGCGTGAATACATGAAGCAGTCGACATTTCACATTTACACACATATTTTTAAAAAACCGGAGCATATCTGCACAGATAAGTATTCTTAGCATCTTTTACATCTGGTCCTAATCTGCAGATTTCGTCTTGTGATTTGCGTAAATACATAAAGCCGTCGACATTTCACATTTACAAACAGATATCTGTTAAAATTCAGATCATATCTGCACAGATAAGTATTCTTAGCATCTTTTACATCTGGACCTAATTTGCAGATTTCGTCTTGTGATTGCGTAAATACATAAAGCAGTCGACATTTCACATTTACAAACAGATATCTGTTAAAATTCAGATCATATCTGCACAAATGATTATTCTCAGCATCTTTTGCATCTGAGCAAAATCTGCAGATTGCGACTCGTGTTTTTCGTAAATACATAGAGCAGTCGGCATTTTACATTCACCAACAGATATCTGTAAAAAACCAATTCGAATCTGCACAGATGATTAGTCTCAGCGTCTTTTACATCAGGGCAAAATCTGCAGATTTCGTCTTGTGATTTGCGTAAATACATAAAGCAGTCGACATTTCACATTCACAAACAGATATCTGTAAAAAACCAATTCAAATCTGCACAGATAAGTATTTTTAGCATCCCTTTCATCTTGACCAATCCTGCGGATTGCGTCTTGGGATATGCGCGAATACATAAAGCTGGCGACATTTTACATTCACAAACAGCAATCTGTAAAAAACCAGATCATATTTGCACAGATGAT
The DNA here is from genome assembly GCF_009193385.2 of Nasonia vitripennis. Classification (NCBI taxonomy): domain Eukaryota; kingdom Metazoa; phylum Arthropoda; class Insecta; order Hymenoptera; family Pteromalidae; genus Nasonia; species Nasonia vitripennis. The sequence goes on from NW_022279909.1 coordinate 19,548, forward strand.
GATTCTCATCATCTTTTACATCTGGGCCAAATCTGCAGATTGTGTCTCGTGATATGCGTGAATACATAAAGCAGTCGACATTTTACATTTACAAAAAGGTATCTGTAAAAACTCCGATCATATCTGGAGAGATAATTATTCTTAGCATCTTTTACATCTGGACCTAATCTGCAGATTACGTCTTGTGTTTTTCGTAAATACATAGAGCAGTCGACATTTCACATTTACAAACAGATATCTGTAAAAATTCAGATCATAGCTGCACAGATGATTATTCTCAGCATCTTTTATATCTGGACCTAATCTGCCGATTGTGTCTCGTGATATGCGTGAATACATAAAGCAGTTGACATTTTACATTCACAAAGAAATATCTGTAAAAAACCAATTCAAATCTGCACAGATAAGTATTTTTAGCATCCCTTTCATCTTGACCAATCTTGCAGATTGCGTCTTGGGATATGCGTGAATACATAAAGCAGTCGACATTTTATATTCACAAACAGATATCTGTAAAAAACCAGATCATATCTGCACAGGTAAGTATTCTTAGCATCCTTTCATCTGGACCAATTTGCAGATTGTCTCGTGATATGCTGAATACATAAAGCAGTCGACATTTCACATTCACAAACAGATATCTGTAAAAAACCAATTCAAATCTGCACAGATAAGTATTTTTAGCATCCTTACATCTTGACCAATCTGCAGATTGCGTCTTGGATATGCGCGAATACATAAAGCAGTAGACATTTTACATTCACAAACAGCAATGTGTAACAAACCAGATCATATTTGCACAGATGATTATTCTCATCATCTTTTACATCTGGACCAAATCTGCAGATTGCTTCTCGTGATATGCGTGAATACATGAAGCAGTCGACATTTCACATTTACACACATATTTTTAAAAAACCGGAGCATATCTGCACAGATAAGTATTCTTAGCATCTTTTACATCTGGTCCTAATCTGCAGATTTCGTCTTGTGATTTGCGTAAATACATAAAGCCGTCGACATTTCACATTTACAAACAGATATCTGTTAAAATTCAGATCATATCTGCACAGATAAGTATTCTTAGCATCTTTTACATCTGGACCTAATTTGCAGATTTCGTCTTGTGATTTGCGTAAATACATAAAGCAGTCGACATTTCACATTTACAAACAGATATCTGTTAAAATTCAGATCATATCTGCACAAATGATTATTCTCAGCATCTTTTGCATCTGAGCAAAATCTGCAGATTGCGACTCGTGTTTTTCGTAAATACATAGAGCAGTCGGCATTTTACATTCACCAACAGATATCTGTAAAAAACCAATTCGAATCTGCACAGATGATTAGTCTCAGCGTCTTTTACATCAGGGCAAAATCTGCAGATTTCGTCTTGTGATTTGCGTAAATACATAAAGCAGTCGACATTTCACATTCACAAACAGATATCTGTAAAAAACCAATTCAAATCTGCACAGATAAGTATTTTTAGCATCCCTTTCATCTTGACCAATCCTGCGGATTGCGTCTTGGGATATGCGCGAATACATAAAGCTGGCGACATTTTACATTCACAAACAGCAATCTGTAAAAAACCAGATCATATTTGCACAGATGATGATTCTCATCATCTTTTACATCTGGGCCAAATCTGCAGATTGTGTCTCGTGATATGCGTGAATACATAAAGCAGTCGACATTTTACATTTACAAAAAGGTATCTGTAAAAACTCCGATCATATCTGGAGAGATAATTATTCTTAGCATCTTTTACATCTGGACCTAATCTGCAGATTACGTCTTGTGTTTTTCGTAAATACATAGAGCAGTCGACATTTCACATTTACAAACAGATATCTGTAAAAATTCAGATCATAGCTGCACAGATGATTATTCTCAGCATCTTTTATATCTGGACCTAATCTGCCGATTGTGTCTCGTGATATGCGTGAATACATAAAGCAGTTGACATTTTACATTCACAAAGAAATATCTGTAAAAAACCAATTCAAATCTGCACAGATAAGTATTTTTAGCATCCCTTTCATCTTGACCAATCTTGCAGATTGCGTCTTGGGATATGCGTGAATACATAAAGCAGTCGACATTTTACATTCACAAACAGATATCTGTAAAAAACCAGATCATATCTGCACAGGTAAGTATTCTTAGCATCCTTCATCATCTGGACCAAATCTGCAGATTGCTTCTCGTTATATGCGTGAATAAATAAAGCAGTCGACATTTCACATTTACAAACAGATATATGTAAAAATTCAGATCATATCTGCACAGATGATTATTCTCAGTAACTTTTACATCTGGACCTAATCTGCAGATTTCGTCTTGTGTTTTTCGTAAATACATAGAGCAGTCGACATTTTACCTTCACAAACAGATATCTGTAAAAAACCAATTCGAATCTGCACAGATAATTATTTTTAGCATCCCTTTCAGCTGGGCCAATTCTGCAGATTGCTTCTCGTGATATGCGTGAATACATAAAGCAGTCGACATTTCACATTTACAAACAGATATCTGTAAAAATCAGATCATATCTGCACAGATGATTATTCTCAGCATCTTTTACATCTGGGCCAAATCTGCAGATTGCTTCTCGTGATATGCGTGAATACATAAAGCAGTCGACATTTTACATTCACAAACAGATATCTGTAAGAAACCAATTCGAATCTGCACAGATAAGTATTTTTAGCATCCCTTTCATCTGGGCCAATTCTGCAGATTGCTTCTCGTGATATGCGTGAATACATAAAGCAGTCGACATTTCACATTCACAAACAGATATCTGTAAAAAACCAATTCAAATCTGCACAGATAAGTATTTTTAGCATCCCTTACATCTTGACCAATCCTGCAGATTGCGTCTTGGGATATGCGCGAATACATAAAGCAGTAGACATTTTACATTCACAAACAGCAATGTGTAACAAACCAGATCATATTTGCACAGATGATTATTCTCATCATCTTTTACATCTGGACCAAATCTGCAGATTGCTTCTCGTGATATGCGTGAATACATGAAGCAGTCGACATTTCACATTTACACACATATTTTTAAAAAACCGGAGCATATCTGCACAGATAAGTATTCTTAGCATCTTTTACATCTGGTCCTAATCTGCAGATTTCGTCTTGTGATTTGCGTAAATACATAAAGCCGTCGACATTTCACATTTACAAACAGATATCTGTTAAAATTCAGATCATATCTGCACAGATAAGTATTCTTAGCATCTTTTACATCTGGACCTAATTTGCAGATTTCGTCTTGTGATTTGCGTAAATACATAAAGCAGTCGACATTTCACATTTACAAACAGATATCTGTTAAAATTCAGATCATATCTGCACAAATGATTATTCTCAGCATCTTTTGCATCTGAGCAAAATCTGCAGATTGCGACTCGTGTTTTTCGTAAATACATAGAGCAGTCGGCATTTTACATTCACCAACAGATATCTGTAAAAAACCAATTCGAATCTGCACAGATGATTAGTCTCAGCGTCTTTTACATCAGGGCAAAATCTGCAGATTTCGTCTTGTGATTTGCGTAAATACATAAAGCAGTCGACATTTCACATTCACAAACAGATATCTGTAAAAAACCAATTCAAATCTGCACAGATAAGTATTTTTAGCATCCCTTTCATCTTGACCAATCCTGCGGATTGCGTCTTGGGATATGCGCGAATACATAAAGCTGGCGACATTTTACATTCACAAACAGCAATCTGTAAAAAACCAGATCATATTTGCACAGATGATGATTCTCATCATCTTTTACATCTGGGCCAAATCTGCAGATTGTGTCTCGTGATATGCGTGAATACATAAAGCAGTCGACATTTTACATTTACAAAAAGGTATCTGTAAAAACTCCGATCATATCTGGAGAGATAATTATTCTTAGCATCTTTTACATCTGGACCTAATCTGCAGATTACGTCTTGTGTTTTTCGTAAATACATAGAGCAGTCGACATTTCACATTTACAAACAGATATCTGTAAAAATTCAGATCATAGCTGCACAGATGATTATTCTCAGCATCTTTTATATCTGGACCTAATCTGCCGATTGTGTCTCGTGATATGCGTGAATACATAAAGCAGTTGACATTTTACATTCACAAAGAAATATCTGTAAAAAACCAATTCAAATCTGCACAGATAATTATTTTTAGCATCCCTTTCATCGGGCCAATTCTGCAGATTGATTCTCGTGATATGCGTGAATACATGAAGCAGTCGACATTTCACATTCACAAACAGATATCTGTAAAAAACCAATTCAATCTGCACAGATAAGTATTTTTAGCATCCCTTACATCTGACCAATCCTGCAGATTGCGTCTTGGATATGCGCGAATACATAAAGCAGTAGACATTTTACATTCACAAACAGCAATGTGTAAAAACCAGATCATATTGCACAGATGATTATTCTCATCATCTTTTACATCTGGACCAAATCTGCAGATTGCTTCTCGTGATATGCGTGAATACATGAAGCAGTCGACATTTCACATTTACACACATATTTTAAAAAACCGGAGCATATCTGCACAGATAAGTATTCTTAGCATCTTTTACATCTGGTCCTAATCTGCAGATTTCGTCTTGTGATTTGCGTAAATACATAAAGCCGTCGACATTTCACATTTACAAACAGATATCTGTTAAAATTCAGATCATATCTGCACAGATAAGTATTCTTAGCATCTTTTACATCTGGACCTAATTTGCAGATTTCGTCTTGTGATTTGCGTAAATACATAAAGCAGTCGACATTTCACATTTACAAACAGATATCTGTTAAAATTCAGATCATATCTGCACAAATGATTATTCTCAGCATCTTTTGCATCTGAGCAAAATCTGCAGATTGCGACTCGTGTTTTTCGTAAATACATAGAGCAGTCGGCATTTTACATTCACCAACAGATATCTGTAAAAAACCAATTCGAATCTGCACAGATGATTATTCTCAGCATCTTTTACATCAGGGCAAAATCTGCAGATTTCGTCTTGTGATTTGCGTAAATACATAAAGCAGTCGACATTTCACATTCACAAACAGATATCTGTAAAAAACCAATTCAAATCTGCACAGATAAGTATTTTTAGCATCCCTTTCATCTTGACCAATCCTGCGGATTGCGTCTTGGGATATGCGCGAATACATAAAGCTGGCGACATTTTACATTCACAAACAGCAATCTGTAAAAAACCAGATCATATTTGCACAGATGATGATTCTCATCATCTTTTACATCTGGGCCAAATCTGCAGATTGTGTCTCGTGATATGCGTGAATACATAAAGCAGTCGACATTTTACATTTACAAAAAGGTATCTGTAAAAACTCCGATCATATCTGGAGAGATAATTATTCTTAGCATCTTTTACATCTGGACCTAATCTGCAGATTACGTCTTGTGTTTTTCGTAAATACATAGAGCAGTCGACATTTCACATTTACAAACAGATATCTGTAAAAATTCAGATCATAGCTGCACAGATGATTATTCTCAGCATCTTTTATATCTGGACCTAATCTGCCGATTGTGTCTCGTGATATGCGTGAATACATAAAGCAGTTGACATTTTACATTCACAAAGAAATATCTGTAAAAAACCAATTCAAATCTGCACAGATAAGTATTTTTAGCATCCCTTTCATCTTGACCAATCTTGCAGATTGCGTCTTGGGATATGCGTGAATACATAAAGCAGTCGACATTTTATATTCACAAACAGATATCTGTAAAAAACCAGATCATATCTGCACAGGTAAGTATTCTTAGCATCCTTCATCATCTGGACCAAATCTGCAGATTGCTTCTCGTTATATGCGTGAATAAATAAAGCAGTCGACATTTCACATTTACAAACAGATATATGTAAAAATTCAGATCATATCTGCACAGATGATTATTCTCAGTAACTTTTACATCTGGACCTAATCTGCAGATTGCGTCTTGTGTTTTTCGTAAATACATAGAGCAGTCGACATTTTACCTTCACAAACAGATATCTGTAAAAAACCAATTCGAATCTGCACAGATAATTATTTTTAGCATCCCTTTCAGCTGGGCCAATTCTGCAGATTGCTTCTCGTGATATGCGTGAATACATAAAGCAGTCGACATTTCACATTTACAAACAGATATCTGTAAAAATTCAGATCATATCTGCACAGATGATTATTCTCAGCATCTTTTACATCTGGCCAAATCTGCAGATTGCTTCTCGTGATATGCGTGAATACATAAAGCAGTCGACATTTTACATTCACAAACAGATATCTGTAAGAAACCAATTCGAATCTGCACAGATAAGTATTTTTAGCATCCCTTTCATCTGGGCCAATTCTGCAGATTGCTTCTCGTGATATGCGTGAATACATAAAGCAGTCGACATTTCACATTCACAAACAGATATCTGTAAAAAACCAATTCAAATCTGCACAGATAAGTATTTTTAGCATCCCTTACATCTTACCAATCCTGCAGATTGCGTCTTGGGATATGCGCGAATACATAAAGCAGTAGACATTTTACATTCACAAACAGCAATGTGTAACAAACCAGATCATATTTGCACAGATGATTATTCTCATCATCTTTTACATCTGGACCAAATCTGCAGATTGCTTCTCGTGATATGCGTGAATACATGAAGCAGTCGACATTTCACATTTACACACATATTTTTAAAAAACCGGAGCATATCTGCACAGATAAGTATTCTTAGCATCTTTTACATCTGGTCCTAATCTGCAGATTTCGTCTTGTGATTTGCGTAAATACATAAAGCAGTCGACATTTCACATTTACAAACAGATATCTGTTAAATTCAGATCATATCTGCACAGATAAGGTATTCTTAGCATCTTTTACATCTGGACCTAATTTGCAGATTTCGTCTTGTGATTTGCGTAAATACATAAAGCAGTCGACATTTCACATTTACAAACAGATTATCTGTTAAAATTCAGATTCATATCTGCACAAATGATTATTCTCAGCATCTTTTGCATCTGAGCAAAATCTGCAGATTGCGACTCGTGTTTTTCGTAAATACATAGAGCAGTCGGCATTTTACATTCACCAACAGATATCTGTAAAAAACCAATTCGAATCTGCACAGATGATTATTCTCAGCATCTTTTACATCTGGACAAAATCTGCAGATTCGTCTTGTGATTGCGTAATACATAAAGCAGTCGACATTTCACATTCACAAACAGATATCTGTAAAAACAATTCAAATCTGCACAGATAAGTATTTTTAGCATCCCTTTCATCTTGACCAATCTTGCAGATTTCGTCTTGTGATTTGCGTAAATACATAAAGCAGTCGACATTTCACATTCACAAACAGATATCTGTAAAAAACCAATTCAAATCTGCACAGATAAGTATTTTTAGCATCCCTTCATCTGACCAATCCTGCAGATTGCGTCTTGGGATATGCGCGAATAAAGCTGGTCGACATTTTACATTCACAAACAGCAATCTGTAAAAAACCAGATCATATTTGCACAGATGATGATTTCTACATCTTTTACATCTGGCCAAATCTGCAGATTGTGTCTCGGGATATGCGTGAATACATAAAGCAGTCGACATTTACATTTACAAAAGATATCTGTAAAAATCCGATCATATCTGGAGAGATAATTATTCTTAGCATCTTTTACATCTGGACCTAATCTGCAGATTACGTCTTGTGTTTTTCGTAATACATAGAGCAGTCGACATTTCACATTTACAAACAGATATCTGTAAAAATTCAGATCATAGCTGCACAGATGATTATTCTCAGCATCTTTTATATCTGGACCTAATCTGCCGATTGTGTCTCGTGATATGCGTGAATACATAAAGCAGTTGACATTTTACATTCACAAAGAAATATCTGTAAAAAACCAATTCAAATCTGCACAGATAAGTATTTTTAGCATCCCTTTCATCTTGACCAATCTTGCAGATTGCGTCTTGGGATATGCGTGAATACATAAAGCAGTCGACATTTTACATTCACAAACAGATATCTGTAAAAATTCAGATCATATCTGCACAGATGATTATTCTCATCATCTTTTACATCTGGGCCAAATCTGCAGATTGCTTCTCGTGATATGCGTGAATACATAAAGCAGTCGATATTTCACATTTACACACATATTTTTAAAAAACCGGAGCATATCTGCACAGATAAGTATTCTTAGCATCTTTTACATCTGGACCTAATCTGCAGATTTCGTCTTGTGATTTGCGTAAATACATAAAGCAGTCGACATTTACATTACAAACAGATATCTGTAAAAAACCAGATCATATCTGCACAGATAATTATTCTTAGCATCTTTTACATCTGGACCAATCTGCAGATTTCGTCTTGTGATTTGCGTAAATACATAAAGCAGTCGACATTTCACATTACAAACAGATATCTGTAAAAAACCAGATCAATCTGCACAGATGATATTCTAGCATCTTTTACATCTGACCAATCTGCAGATTGCGTCTCGTGATATGCGTGAATACATAAAGCAGTCGACATTTTACATTCACAAACAGATATCTGTAAAAACCAATTCAATCTGCACAGATAATTATTTTTAGCATCTTTCATCTGGCCAATCTGCAGATTGCGTCTTGGGATATGCGTAATACATAAAGCAGTCGACATTTACATTCACAAACAGATATCTGTAAAAAACCAATTCAATCTGCACAGATAAGTATTTTTAGCATCCCTTTCATCTGGACCAATCTGCAGATTGCGTCTTGTGATATGCGCGAATACATAAAGCAGTCGACATTTTTACATTCACAAACAGCAATCTTTAAAAAACCAGATCATATATGCACAGATGATTATTCTCATCATCTTTTACATCTGGGCCAAATCTGCAGATTTGTCTCGTGATATGCGTAAATACATAAAGCAGTCGACATTTCACATTCACAAACAGATATCTGTAAAAAACCAATTCAAATCTGCACAGATAAGTATTTTTAGCATCCCTTTCATCTTGACCAATCCTGCAGATTGCGTCTTGGGATATGCGCGAATACATAAAGCTGTCGACATTTTACATTCACAAACAGATATCTGTAAAAATTCAGATCATATCTGCACAGATGATTATTCTCATCATCTTTTACATCTGGGCCAAATCTGCAGATTGTGTCTCGTGATATGCGTGAATACATAAAGCAGTCGACATTTTACATTTACAAAAAGGTATCTGTAAAAACTCCGATCATATCTGGAGAGATAATTATTCTTAGCATCTTTTACATCTGGACCTAATCTGCAGACTACGTCTTGTGTTTTTCATAAATACATAGAGCAGTCGACATTTCACATTTACAAACAGATATCTGTTAAAATTCAGATCATATCTGCACAGATAAGTATTCTTAGCATCTTTTACATCTGGACCTAATTTGCAGATTTCGTCTTGTGATATGCGTGAATACATAAAGCAGTCGACATTTTACATTCACAAACAGATATCTGTAAAAAACCAATTCAAATCTGCACAGATAAGTATTTTTAGCATCCTTTCATCTTGACCAATCTGCAGATTGCGTCTTGGGATATGCGCGAATACATAAAGCAGTCGACATTTTACATTCACAAACAGAATCTGTAAAAACCAGATCATATTTGCACAGATGATTATTCTCATCATCTTTTACATCTGGGCCAAATCTGCAGATTGTTCTCGTGATATGCGTGAATACATGAAGCAGTCGACATTTCACATTTACACACATATTTTAAAAAACCGGAGCATATCTGCACAGATAAGTATTCTTAGCATCTTTTACATCTGGACCTAATCTGCAGATTTCGTCTTGTGATTTGCGTAAATACATAAAGCAGTCGACATTTCACATTTACAAACAGATATCTGTTAAAATTCAGATCATATCTGCACAGATAATATTCTTAGCATCTTTTCATCTGACCAATCTGCAGATTGCGCTTGTGATTTGCGTAAATACATAAAGCAGTCGACATTTTACATTCACAACAGATATCTGTAAAAAACAATTCAATCTGCACAGATGATTATTCTAGCATCTTTTACATCGGCCAATCTGCAGATTTCGTCTTGGATTGCGTAATACATAAAGCAGTCGACATTTACATTCACAAACAGATATCTGTAAAAAACCAATCAATCTGCACAGATAATATTTTCATCCTTTCATCTGCCAATCTGCAGATTGCTCTGGATATGCGTGAATACATAAAGCAGTCGACATTTCACATTTACAAACAGATATTGTAAAAATCAGATCATATCTGCACAGATGTATTCTTAGCATCTTTTACATCTGGCCAATTTGCAGATTCGTCTTGTGATTTCGTAAATACATAAAGCAGTCGACATTTACATTCACAAACAGATATCTGTAAAAACCAATTCGAATCTGCACAGATAATTATTTTAGCATCCTTTCATCTGGGCCAATTCTGCAGATTGATTCTCGTGATATGCGTGAATACATGAAGCAGTCGACATTTCACATTTACACACATATTTTAAAAAACCGGAGCATATCTGCACAGATAAGTATTCTTAGCATCTTTTACATCTGGACCTAATCTGCAGATTTCGTCTTGTGATTTGCGTAAATACATAAAGCAGTCGACATTTCACATTTACAAACAGATATCTGTTAAAATTCAGATCATATCTGCACAAATGATTATTTACATCTTTTGCATCTGAGCAAAATCTGCAGATTGCGACTCGTGTTTTTCGTAAATACATAGAGCAGTCGGCATTTTACATTCACAACAGATATCTGTAAAAAACCAATTCGAATCTGCACAGATGATTATTCTCAGCATCTTTTACATCAGGGCAAAATCTGCAGATTTCGTCTTGTGATTTGCGTAAATACATAAAGCAGTCGACATTTCACATTCACAAACAGATATCTGTAAAAAACCAATTCAAATCTGCACAGATAAGTATTTTAGCATCCCTTTCATCTTGACCAATCCTGCGGATTGCGTCTTGGGATATGCGCGAATACATAAAGCTGGCGACATTTTACATTCACAAACAGCAATCTGTAAAAAACCAGATCATATTTGCACAGATGATATTCTCATCATCTTTACATCTGGGCCAAATCTGCAGATTGTTCTCGTGATATGCGTGAATACATAAAGCAGTCGACATTTTACATTTACAAAAAGTATCTGTAAAAATCCGATCATATCTGGACAGATAATTATTCTTAGCATCTTTTACATCTGGACCTAATCTGCAGATTCGTCTTGTGTTTTTCGTAATACATAAGCAGTCGACATTTTACATTCACAAACAGATATCTGTAAAAAACCAATTCAATCTGCACAGATAATTATTTAGCATCCCTTTCATCTGGCCAATCTGCAGATTGCTTCTCGTGATATGCGTGAATACATGAAGCAGTCGACATTTCACATTACAAACACATATTTTTAAAAAACCGATCATATCTGCACAGATAAGTATTCTTAGCATCTTTTACATCTGGCCAATCTGCAGATTTCGTCTTGTGATTGCGTAATACATAAAGCAGTCGACATTTCACATTACAAACAGATATCTGTAAAAATTCAGATCATATCTGCACAGATAAGTATTCTCAGCATCTTTTACATCTGGACCAATCTTGCAGATTGCGTCTTGGGATATGCGCGAATACATAAAGCAGTCGACATTTCACATTCACAAACAGATATCTGTAAAAAACCAATTCAAATCTGCACAGATAAGTATTTTTAGCATCCCTTTCATCTTGACCAATCCTGCAGATTGCGTCTTGGATATGCGCGAATACATAAAGCAGTCGACATTTTACATTCACAAACAGCAATCTTTAAAAAACCAGATCATATTTGCACAAGATGATTATTCTCATCATCTTTTACATCTGGGCCAAATCTGCAGATTGCTTCTCGTGATATGCGTGAATACATAAAGCAGTCGACATTTCACATTTACAAACAATATTGTAAAAAACCGATCATATCTGCACAGATAAGTATTCTTAGCATCTTTTACATCTGGCCTAATCTGCAGATTTCGTCTTGTGATTTGCGTAAATACATAAAGCAGTCGACATTTCACATTTACAAACAGATATCTGTAAAAATTCAGATCATATCTGCACAGATAAGTATTCTTAGCATCTTTTACATCTGGACCTAATCTGCAGATTTCGTCTTGTGATTTGCGTAAATACATAAAGCAGTCGACATTTCACATTTACAAACAGATATCTGTTAAAATTCAGATCATATCTGCACAAATGATTATTCTCAGCATCTTTTGCATCTGAGCAAATCTGCAGATTGCGACTCGTGTTTTCGTAAATACATAGAGCAGTCGCATTTTACATTCACCAACAGATATCTGTAAAAAACCAATTCGAATCTGCACAGATGATTATTCTCAGCATCTTTTACATCAGGGCAAATCTGCAGATTTCGTCTTGTGATTTGCGTAAATACATAAAGCAGTCGACATTTCACATTCACAAACAGATATCTGTAAAAAACCAATTCAAATCTGCACAGATAAGTATTTTTAGCATCCCTTTCATCTTGACCAATCCTGCGATTGCGTCTTGGGATATGCGCGAATACATAAAGCTGGCGACATTTTACATTCACAAACAGCAATCTGTAAAAACCAGATCATATTGCACAGATGATGATTCTCATCATCTTTTACATCTGGGCCAAATCTGCAGATTGTGTCTCGTGATATGCGTGAATACATAAAGCAGTCGACATTTTACATTTACAAAAAGGTATCTGTAAAAACTCCGATCATATCTGGAGAGATAATTATTCTTAGCATCTTTTACATCTGGACCTAATCTGCAGATTACGTCTTGTGTTTTTCGTAAATACATAGAGCAGTCGACATTTCACATTTACAAACAGATATCTGTAAAAATTCAGATCATAGCTGCACAGATGATTATTCTCAGCATCTTTTATATCTGGACCTAATCTGCCGATTGTGTCTCGTGATATGCGTGAATACATAAAGCAGTGACATTTTACATTCACAAAGAAATATCTGTAAAAAACCAATTCAAATCTGCACAGATAAGTATTTTTAGCATCCCTTTCATCTTGACCAATCTGCAGATTGCGTCTTGGATATGCGTGAATACATAAAGCAGTCGACATTTTACATTCACAAACAGATATCTGTAAAAAACCAGATCATATCTGCACAGATAATATTCTTAGCATCCTTTCATCTGGACCAATTTGCAGATTGTTCTCGTGATATGCGTGAATACATAAAGCAGTCGACATTTCACATTCACAAACAGATATCTGTAAAAAACCAATTCAAATCTGCACAGATAAGTATTTTAGCATCCTTTACATCTTGACCAATCCTGCAGATTGCGTCTTGGGATATGCGTGAATACATAAAGCAGTCGACATTTTACATTCACAAACAGATATCTGTAAAAATCCAGATCATATTTGCACAGATGATTATTCTCATCATCTTTTACATCTGGACCAAATCTGCAGATTGCTTCTCGTGATATGCGTGAATACATGAAGCAGTCGACATTTCACATTTACACACATATTTTTAAAAAACCGGAGCATATCTGCACAGATAAGTATTCTTAGCATCTTTTACATCTGGTCCTAATCTGCAGATTTCGTCTTGTGATTTGCGTAAATACATAAAGCGTCGACATTTCACATTTACAAACAGATATCTGTAAAATTCAGATCATATCTGCACAGATAAGTATTCTTAGCATCTTTTACATCTGGACCTAATTTGCAGATTTCGTCTTGTGATTGCGTAAATACATAAAGCAGTCGACATTTCACATTTACAAACAGATATCTGTAAAATTCAGATCATATCTGCACAAATGATTATTTCAGCATCTTTTCATCTGAGCAATCTGCAGATTGCGCTCGTGTTTTCGTAATACATAAGCAGTCGCATTTTACATTCACAACAGATATCTGTAAAAAACCAATTCGAATCTGCACAGATGATTATTCTCAGCATCTTTTACATCAGGGCAAATCTGCAGATTTCGTCTTGTGATTTGCGTAAATACATAAAGCAGTCGACATTTCACATTCACAAACAGATATCTGTAAAAAACCAATTCAAATCTGCACAGATAAGTATTTTTAGCATCCCTTTCATCTTGACCAATCCTGCGGATTGCGTCTTGGGATATGCGCGAATACATAAAGCTGGCGACATTTTACATTCACAAACAGCAATCTGTAAAAAACCAGATCATATTTGCACAGATGATTATTCTCAGCATCTCTTACATCTGGGCCAATCTGCAGATTGTGTCTCGTGATATGCGTGAATACATAAAGCAGTCGACATTTTACATTTACAAAAAGGTATCTGTAAAAACTCCGATCATATCTGGAGAGATAATTATTCTTAGCATCTTTTACATCTGGACCTAATCTGCAGATTACGTCTTGTGTTTTTCGTAAATACATAGAGCAGTCGACATTTCACATTTACAAACAGATATCTGTAAAAATTCAGATCATAGCTGCACAGATGATTATTCTCAGCATCTTTTATATCTGGACCTAATCTGCCGATTGTGTCTCGTGATATGCGTGAATACATAAAGCAGTTGACATTTTACATTCACAAAGAATATCTGTAAAAAACCAATTCAAATCTGCACAGATAAGTATTTTTAGCATCCCTTTCATCTTGACCAATCTGCAGATTGCGTCTTGGGATATGCGTCAATACATAAAGCAGTCGACATTTTACATTCACAAATAGATATCTGTAAAAAACCAGATCATATCTGCACAGATAATTATTCTTAGCATCTTTACATCTGGACCAAATCTGCAGATTGCTTCTCGTGATATGCGTGAATACATAAGCAGTCGACATTTCACATTACAAACAGATATTGTAAAAAACCGATCATATCTGCACAGATAAGTATTCTTAGCATCTTTTACATCTGGTCCTAATCTGCAGATTTCGTCTTGTGATTTGCGTAAATACATAAAGCAGTCGACATTTACATTCACAAACAGATATCTGTAAAAACCAGATCATATCTGCACAGATGATTATTCTCAGCATCTTTTACATCTGGCCAAATCTGCAGATTGCTTCTCGTGATATGCGTGAATACATAAGCAGTCGACATTTTACATTCACAAACAGATATCTGTAAAAACCAATCAATCTGCACAGATGATTATTCTAGCATCTTTTACATCTGGCCAATCTGCAGATTTCGTCTTGTGATTTGCGTAATACATAAAGCAGTCGACATTTACATTCACAAACAGATATCTGTAAAAACCAATTCAATCTGCACAGATAAGTATTTTTAGCATCCTTTCATCTGGACCAATCTGCAGATTGCGTCTTGGATATGCGTGAATACATAAAGCAGTCGACATTTCACATTACAAACAGATATCTGTAAAAACAGATCATATCTGCACAGATATATTCTCACATCTTTGACCAATCTGCAGATTGCGTCTTGGATTGCGTAATACATAAAGCAGTCGACATTTTACATTCACAAACAGAATCTGTAAAAACCAATCAATCTGCACAGATATTATTTAGCATCTTTCATCTGGCCAATCTGCAGATTGCTTCTCGTGATATGCGTGAATACATGAAGCAGTCGACATTTCACATTTACACACATATTTTTAAAAAACCGGAGCATATCTGCACAGATAAGTATTCTTAGCATCTTTTACATCTGGACCTAATCTGCAGATTTCGTCTTGTGATTTGCGTAAATACATAAAGCAGTCGACATTTCACATTTACAAACAGATATCTGTAAAATTCAGATCATATCTGCACAGATAATTATTCTCAGCATCTTTTCATCTGGCAAATCTGCAGATTGCGTCTCGTGTTTTCGTAAATACATAAAGCAGTCGACATTTACATTCACAACAGATATCTGTAAAAACCAATTCAATCTGCACAGATGATTATTCTCAGCATCTTTTACATCTGGGCAAATCTGCAGATTTCGTCTTGTGATTTGCGTAAATACATAAAGCAGTCGACATTTCACATTCACAAACAGATATCTGTAAAAAACCAATTCAAATCTGCACAGATAAGTATTTTAGCATCCCTTTCATCTTGACCAATCCTGCGGATTGCGTCTTGGGATATGCGCGAATACATAAAGCTGGCGACATTTTACATTCACAAACAGCAATCTGTAAAAAACCAGATCATATTTGCACAGATGATGATTCTCATCATCTTTTACATCTGGGCCAAATCTGCAGATTGTGTCTCGTGATATGCGTGAATACATAAAGCAGTCGACATTTTACATTTACAAAAAGATATCTGTAAAAATCCGATCATATCTGCAAGATAATTATTCTTAGCATCTTTTACATCTGGACCTAATCTGCAGATTCGTCTTGTGTTTCGTAAATACATAGAGCAGTCGACATTTTACATTCACAAACAGATATCTGTAAAAACCAATTCAATCTGCACAGATAATTATTTTAGCATCCTTTCATCTGGCCAATTCTGCAGATTGCTTCTCGTGATATGCGTGAATACATAAAGCAGTCGACATTTCACATTTACAAACATATTTTAAAAAACCGATCATATCTGCACAGATAAGTATTCTTAGCATCTTTTACATCTGGCCAATCTGCAGATTTCGTCTTGTGATTTGCGTAATACATAAAGCAGTCGACATTTCACATTTACAAACAGATATCTGTTAAAATTCAGATCATATCTGCACAGATAAGTATTCTTAGCATCTTTTACATCTGGACCGAATTTGCAGATTTCGTCTCGTGATATGCCTGAATACATAAAGCAGTCGACATTTCACATTCACAAACAGATATCTGTAAAAAACCAATTCAAATCTGCACAGATAAGTATTTTTAGCATCCCTTACATCTTGACCAATCCTGCAGATTGCGTCTTGGGATATGCGCGAATACATAAAGCAGTAGACATTTTACATTCACAAACAGCAATGTGTAACAAACCAGATCATATTTGCACAGATGATTATTCTCATCATCTTTTACATCTGGACCAAATCTGCAGATTGCTTCTCGTGATATGCGTGAATACATGAAGCAGTCGACATTTCACATTTACACACATATTTTTAAAAAACCGGAGCATATCTGCACAGATAAGTATTCTTAGCATCTTTTACATCTGGTCCTAATCTGCAGATTTCGTCTTGTGATTTGCGTAAATACATAAAGCCGTCGACATTTCACATTTACAAACAGATATCTGTTAAAATTCAGATCATATCTGCACAGATAAGTATTCTTAGCATCTTTTACATCTGGACCTAATCTGCAGATTTCGTCTTGTGATTTGCGTAAATACATAAAGCAGTCGACATTTCACATTTACAAACAGATATCTGTTAAAATTCAGATCATATCTGCACAAATGATTATTCTCAGCATCTTTTGCATCTGAGCAAAATCTGCAGATTGCGACTCGTGTTTTTCGTAAATACATAGAGCAGTCGGCATTTTACATTCACCAACAGATATCTGTAAAAAACCAATTCGAATCTGCACAGATGATTATCTCAGCATCTTTTACATCAGGGCAAAATCTGCAGATTTCGTCTTGTGATTTGCGTAAATACATAAAGCAGTCGACATTTCACATTCACAAACAGATATCTGTAAAAAACCAATTCAAATCTGCACAGATAAGTATTTTTAGCATCCCTTTCATCTTGACCAATCCTGCGGATTGCGTCTTGGGATATGCGCGAATACATAAAGCTGCGACATTTTACATTCACAAACAGCAATCTGTAAAAAACCAGATCATATTTGCACAGATGATGATTCTCATCATCTTTTACATCTGGGCCAAATCTGCAGATTGTGTCTCGTGATATGCGTGAATACATAAAGCAGTCGACATTTTACATTTACAAAAAGGTATCTGTAAAAACTCCGATCATATCTGGAGAGATAATTATTCTTAGCATCTTTTACATCTGGACCTAATCTGCAGATTACGTCTTGTGTTTTTCGTAAATACATAGAGCAGTCGACATTTCACATTTACAAACAGATATCTGTAAAAATTCAGATCATAGCTGCACAGATGATTATTCTCAGCATCTTTTATATCTGGACCTAATCTGCGATTGTTCTCGTGATATGCGTGAATACATAAAGCAGTGACATTTTACATTCACAAAAATATCTGTAAAAAACCAATTCAAATCTGCACAGATAAGTATTTTTAGCATCCTTTCATCTTGACCAATCTGCAGATTGCGTCTTGGATATGCGTGAATACATAAAGCAGTCGACATTTTAATTCACAAACAGATATCTGTAAAAAACCAGATCATATCTGCACAGATAAGTATTCTTAGCATCCTTTCATCTGGACCAATCTGCAGATTTCGTCTCGTGATATGCCTGAATACATAAAGCAGTCGACATTTCACATTCACAAACAGATATCTGTAAAAAACCAATTCAAATCTGCACAGATAAGTATTTTTAGCATCCCTTACATCTTGACCAATCCTGCAGATTGCGTCTTGGGATATGCGCGAATACATAAAGCAGTAGACATTTTACATTCACAAACAGCAATGTGTAAAAACCAGATCATATTTGCACAGATGATTATTCTCATCATCTTTTACATCTGGACCAAATCTGCAGATTGCTTCTCGTGATATGCGTGAATACATGAAGCAGTCGACATTTCACATTTACACACATATTTTTAAAAAACCGGAGCATATCTGCACAGATAAGTATTCTTAGCATCTTTTACATCTGGTCCTAATCTGCAGATTTCGTCTTGTGATTTGCGTAAATACATAAAGCAGTCGACATTTCACATTCACAAACAGATATCTGTAAAAACTCAGATCATATCTGCACAGATAAGTATTCTTAGCATCTTTACATCTGGACCTAATTGCAGATTTCGTCTTGTGATTGCGTAAATACATAAAGCAGTCGACATTTCACATTTACAAACAGATATCTGTTAAAATTCAGATCATATCTGCACAAATGATTATTCTCAGCATCTTTTGCATCTGAGCAAAATCTGCAGATTGCGACTCGTGTTTTTCGTAAATACATAGAGCAGTCGGCATTTTACATTCACCAACAGATATCTGTAAAAAACCAATTCAAATCTGCACAGATGATTATCTCAGCATCTTTTACATCAGGGCAAAATCTGCAGATTTCGTCTTGTGATTTGCGTAAATACATAAAGCAGTCGACATTTCACATTCACAAACAGATATCTGTAAAAAACCAATTCAAATCTGCACAGATAAGTATTTTTAGCATCCCTTTCATCTTGACCAATCCTGCGGATTGCGTCTTGGGATATGCGCGAATACATAAAGCTGGCGACATTTTACATTCACAAACAGCAATCTGTAAAAAACCAGATCATATTTGCACAGATGATGATTCTCATCATCTTTTACATCTGGGCCAAATCTGCAGATTGTGTCTCGTGATATGCGTGAATACATAAAGCAGTCGACATTTTACATTTACAAAAAGGTATCTGTAAAAACTCCGATCATATCTGGAGAGATAATTATTCTTAGCATCTTTTACATCTGGACCTAATCTGCAGATTACGTCTTGTGTTTTCGTAAATACATAGAGCAGTCGACATTTCACATTTACAAACAGATATCTGTAAAATTCAGATCATAGCTGCACAGATGATTATTCTCAGCATCTTTTATATCTGGACCTAATCTGCCGATTGTGTCTCGTGATATGCGTGAATACATAAAGCAGTGACATTTTACATTCACAAAGAAATATCTGTAAAAAACCAATTCAAATCTGCACAGATAAGTATTTTTAGCATCCCTTTCATCTTGACCAATCTTGCAGATTGCGTCTTGGGATATGCGTGAATACATAAAGCAGTCGACATTTATATTCACAAACAGATATCTGTAAAAAACCAGATCATATCTGCACAGGTAAGTATTCTTAGCATCCTTCTCATCTGGACCAATTGCAGATTCGTCTCGTGATATGCCTGAATACATAAAGCAGTCGACATTTCACATTCACAAACAGATATCTGTAAAAAACCAATTCAATCTGCACAGATAAGTATTTTTAGCATCCTTACATCTGACCAATCCTGCAGATTGCGTCTTGGGATATGCGCGAATACATAAAGCAGTCGACATTTTACATTCACAAACAGCAATTGTAAAAACCAGATCATATTGCACAGATGATTATTCTCATCATCTTTTACATCTGGACCAAATCTGCAGATTGCTTCTCGTGATATGCGTGAATACATGAAGCAGTCGACATTTCACATTTACACACATATTTTAAAAAACCGGAGCATATCTGCACAGATAAGTATTCTTAGCATCTTTTACATCTGGTCCTAATCTGCAGATTTCGTCTTGTGATTTGCGTAAATACATAAAGCCGTCGACATTTCACATTTACAAACAGATATCTGTTAAAATTCAGATCATATCTGCACAGATAAGTATTCTTAGCATCTTTTACATCTGGACCTAATTTGCAGATTTCGTCTTGTGATTGCGTAAATACATAAAGCAGTCGACATTTCACATTTACAAACAGATATCTGTTAAAATTCAGATCATATCTGCACAAATGATTATTCTCAGCATCTTTTGCATCTGAGCAAAATCTGCAGATTGCGACTCGTGTTTTTCGTAAATACATAGAGCAGTCGCATTTTACATTCACAACAGATATCTGTAAAAAACCAATTCGAATCTGCACAGATGATTATTCTCAGCGTCTTTTACATCAGGGCAAAATCTGCAGATTTCGTCTTGTGATTTGCGTAAATACATAAAGCAGTCGACATTTCACATTCACAAACAGATATCTGTAAAAAACCAATTCAAATCTGCACAGATAAGTATTTTTAGCATCCCTTTCATCTTGACCAATCCTGCGGATTGCGTCTTGGGATATGCGCGAATACATAAAGCTGGCGACATTTTACATTCACAAACAGCAATCTGTAAAAAACCAGATCATATTTGCACAGATGATGATTCTCATCATCTTTTACATCTGGGCCAAATCTGCAGATTGTGTCTCGTGATATGCGTGAATACATAAAGCAGTCGACATTTTACATTTACAAAAAGGTATCTGTAAAAACTCCGATCATATCTGGAGAGATAATTATTCTTAGCATCTTTTACATCTGGACCTAATCTGCAGATTACGTCTTGTGTTTTTCGTAAATACATAGAGCAGTCGACATTTCACATTTACAAACAGATATCTGTAAAAATTCAGATCATAGCTGCACAGATGATTATTCTCAGCATCTTTTATATCTGGACCTAATCTGCCGATTGTGTCTCGTGATATGCGTGAATACATAAAGCAGTTGACATTTTACATTCACAAAGAATATCTGTAAAAAACCAATTCAAATCTGCACAGATAAGTATTTTTAGCATCCCTTTCATCTTGACCAATCTTGCAGATTGCGTCTTGGGATATGCGTGAATACATAAAGCAGTCGACATTTTAATTCACAAACAGATATCTGTAAAAACCAGATCATATCTGCACAGTAAGTATTCTTAGCATCTTTACATCTGGACCAATCTGCAGATTCGTCTCGTGATATGCTGAATACATAAAGCAGTCGACATTTCACATTCACAAACAGATATCTGTAAAAAACCAATCAAATCTGCACAGATAAGTATTTTAGCATCCTTACATCTGGACCAATCTGCAGATTGCGTCTTGGATATGCGAATACATAAGCAGTCGACATTTTACATTCACAAACAGATATCTGTAAAAAACCAGATCATATTTGCACAGATGATTATTCTCATCATCTTTTACATCTGGACCAAATCTGCAGATTGCTTCTCGTGATATGCGTGAATACATAAGCAGTCGACATTTCACATTTACAACAGATATCTGTAAAAAACCAGATCATATCTGCACAGATAAGTATTCTTAGCATCTTTTACATCTGGCCAATCTGCAGATTCGTCTTGTGATTGCGTGAATACATAAAGCAGTCGACATTTCACATTTACAAACAGATATCTGTAAAAACAGATCATATCTGCACAGATAAGTATTTTAGCATCTTTTCATCTGGACCTAATCTGCAGATTTCGTCTTGTGATTGCGTAATACATAAAGCAGTCGACATTTCACATTTACAAACAGATATCTGTTAAAATCAGATCATATCTGCACAATGATTATTCTCAGCATCTTTTGCATCTGAGCAAAATCTGCAGATTGCGACTCGTGTTTTTCGTAAATACATAGAGCAGTCGGCATTTACATTCACCAACAGATATCTGTAAAAAACCAATTCGAATCTGCACAGATGATATTCTCAGCATCTTTACATCAGGGCCAAATCTGCAGATTTCGTCTTGTGATTTGCGTAAATACATAAAGCAGTCGACATTTCACATTCACAAACAGATATCTGTAAAAAACCAATTCAAATCTGCACAGATAAGTATTTTTAGCATCCCTTTCATCTTGACCAATCCTGCGGATTGCGTCTTGGGATATGCGCGAATACATAAAGCTGGCGACATTTTACATTCACAAACAGCAATCTGTAAAAAACCAGATCATATTTGCACAGATGATGATTCTCATCATCTTTTACATCTGGGCCAAATCTGCAGATTGTGTCTCGTGATATGCGTGAATACATAAAGCAGTCGACATTTTACATTTACAAAAAGGTATCTGTAAAAACTCCGATCATATCTGGAGAGATAATTATTCTTAGCATCTTTTACATCTGGACCTAATCTGCAGATTACGTCTTGTGTTTTTCGTAAATACATAGAGCAGTCGACATTTCACATTTACAAACAGATATCTGTAAAAATTCAGATCATAGCTGCACAGATGATTATTCTCAGCATCTTTTATATCTGGACCTAATCTGCCGATTGTGTCTCGTGATATGCGTGAATACATAAAGCAGTTGACATTTTACATTCACAAAGAAATATCTGTAAAAACCAATTCAAATCTGCACAGATAAGTATTTTTAGCATCCCTTTCATCTTGACCAATCTTGCAGATTGCGTTTGGGATATGCGTGAATACATAAAGCAGTCGACATTTTATATTCACAAACAGATATCTGTAAAAAACCAGATCATATCTGCACAGGTAAGTATTCTTAGCATCCTTCATCATCTGGACCAAATCTGCAGATTGTTTCTCGTTATATGCGTGAATAATAAAGCAGTCGACATTTCACATTTACAAACAGATATATGTAAAAAATTCAGATCATATCTGCACAGATGATTATTCTCAGTAACTTTTACATCTGGACCTAATCTGCAGATTTCGTCTTGTGTTTTTCGTAAATACATAGAGCAGTCGACATTTTACCTTCACAAACAGATATCTGTAAAAAACCAATTCGAATCTGCACAGATGATTATTCTCAGCATCTTTTACATCAGGGCAAAATCTGCAGATTTCGTCTTGTGATTTGCGTAAATACATAAAGCAGTCGACATTTACATTTACAAACAGATATCTGTAAAAACCAATCAATCTGCACAGATAAGTATTTTAACATCTTTCATCTGACCAATCCTGCGATTGGTCTCGTGATATGCGTGAATACATAAAGCCAGTCGACATTTTACATCACAAACAGATATCTGTAAGAAACCAATTCGAATCTGCACAGATAAGTATTTTTAGCATCCTTTCATCTGGCCAATTCTGCAGATTGCTTCTCGTGATATGCGTGAATACATAAAGCAGTCGACATTTCACATTCACAAACAGATATCTGTAAAAACCATTCAAATCTGCACAGATAAGTATTTTTAGCATCTTTTACATCTGGACCTAATCTGCAGATTGCGTCTTGTGATATGCGTGAATACATAAAGCAGTCGACATTTTACATTCACAAACAGATATCTGTAAAAAACCAGATCATATCTGCACAGATGATTATTCTCAGCATCTTTTACATCTGGACCAAATCTGCAGATTGCTTCTCGTGATATGCGTGAATACATAAAGCAGTCGACATTTCACATTTACACACATATTTTTAAAAAACCGATCATATCTGCACAGATAAGTATTCTTAGCATCTTTTACATCTGACCTAATCTGCAGATTTCGTCTTGTGATTTGCGTAAATACATAAAGCAGTCGACATTTCACATTTACAAACAGATATCTGTTAAAATTCAGATCATATCTGCACAGATAAGTATTCTTAGCATCTTTTACATCTGGACCTAATTTGCAGATTTCGTCTTGTGATATGCGTAAATACATAAAGCAGTCGATCTAGAAGCAATCTGCAGATTTGGTCAGATGTAAAGATGATGAGAATAATCATCTGTGCAGAGAAATATGATCTGGTTTGTTACACATTGCTGTTTGTGAATGTAAAATGTCTACTGCTTTATGTATTCGCGCATATCCCAGACTGCAATCTGGGATTGAAGTAAAGATGGGGATGCTAAAATACTTATCTGTGCAGATTTGAATTGGTTTTTACAGATATCTGTTTGGCGGTATGAAATGTCGACTGCTTTATGTATTCACGCATATCACGAGGAAGCAATCTGCAGAATTGGCCCAGATATGAAAGGGATGCTAAAATACTTATCTGTGGGTCGAATTGGTTTCTTACAGATATCTGTTTGTGAATGTAAAATGACTGCTTTAGCGCATTCACGCATATCACGAGAGAAACCAATCTGCAGATTTGGCCCCAGATGTAAAAGATGATGAGAATAATCATCTGTGCAGATATGATCTGAATTTTTACAGATATCTGTTTATAAATGTGAAAATGTCGACATCTTTATGTAATTCACGCATATCACGAGAAGCAATCTGCAGAATTGGCCCAGCTAGAAGGGATGCTAAAAAATATTATCTGTGCAGATTCGAATTGGTTTTACAGATATCTGTTTGTGAAGGTAAAATGTCGAGCAATCTATGTATTTACGAAAAACACAAGACGAAATCTGCGTTAGGTCAGACAAAAGTTACTGAGAATAATCATCTGTGCAGATATGATCTGAATTTTACATATATCTGTTTTGTTGTAATGTAGAAATGTCGGCTGCTTTATTTATTACGCATATAACGAGAAGCAATCTGCAGATTCGGTCCACATGATGAAGGATGCTAAGAATGCCTGTGCAGATATGATCTGGTTTCTACAGATATCTGTTTGTGAATATAAAATGTCGACTGCTTTATGTATTTACGCATATCCCAAGACGCAATCTACCCAAGATTGGTCCAAGATGAAAAGGATACTAAAAATACTTATCTGTGCAGATTTGAATTAACGGTTTTTACAGATATTTCTTTGGCAGATATAAAATGTCGCTGCTTTATGTATTCACGCATATCACGAGACACAATCGGCAGATTAGGTCCAGATATAAAAGATGCTGAGAATAATCATCTGTGCAGCTATGATCTAGTTTTACAGATATCTGTTTGTAAATGTGAAATGTCGACTGCTCTATGTATTTACGAAAACACAAGACGTAATCTGCAGATTAGGTCAGATGAAAGATGCTAGAATAATTATCTCTCAGATATGATCCGGAAAACCGATCATATCTGCACAGATAATTATTCTTAGCATCTTTTACATCTGGACCTAATCTGCAGATTTCGTCTTGTGATTTGCGTAAATACATAAAGCAGTCGACATTTCACATTTACAAACAGATATCTGTAAAATTCAGATCATATCTGCACAGATAAATTTAGCATCTTTTACATCTGGACCTAATCTGCAGATTTCGTCTTGTGATTTGCGTAAATACATAAAGCAGTCGACATTTCACATTCACAAACAGATATCTGTAAAAACCAATTCGAATCTGCACAGATAATTATTTTTAGCATCCCTTTCATCTGGCCAATTCTGCAGATTGCTTCTCGTGATATGCGTGAATACATAAAGCAGTCGACATTTCACATTTACACACATATTTTTTAAAAAACCGAGATCATATCTGCACAGATAAGTATTCTTAGCATCTTTTACATCTGGACCTAATCTGCAGATTCGTCTTGTGATATGCGTAAATACATAAAGCAGTCGACATTTCACATTACAAACAGATATCTGTTAAAATTCAGATCATATCTGCACAGATAAGTATTCTTAGCATCTTTTACATCTGGACCGAATTTGCAGATTTCGTCTTGTGATTTGCGTAAATACATAAAGCAGTCGACATTTCACATTCACAAACAGATATCTGTAAAAACCAATTCGAATCTGCACAGATAATTATTTTTAGCATCCCTTTCATCTGGGCCAATTCTGCAGATTGATTCTCGTGATATGCGTGAATACATGAAGCAGTCGACATTTCACATTACAACACATATTTTTAAAAAACCGGATCATATCTGCACAGATAAGTATTTCTCAGCATCTTTTACATCTGGACCTAATCTGCAGATTTCGTCTGTGATTTGCGTAAATACATAAAGCAGTCGACATTTTACATTCACAAACAGATATCTGTAAAAAACCAATTCAATCTGCACAGATAATTATTTTTAGCATCCCTTTCATCTGGCCAAATCTGCAGATTGCTTCTCGTGATATGCGTGAATACATAAAGCAGTCGACATTACATTTACAAACAGATATCTGTAAAAAACCAGATCATATCTGCACAGATGATTATTTCTCATCATTTACATCTGGCCAAATCTGCAGATTGCTTCTCGTGATATGCGTGAATACATAAAGCAGTCGACATTTTACATTCACAAACAGATATCTGTAAAAACCAATTCGAATCTGCACAGATAAGTATTTTTAGCATCCCTTTCATCTGGGCAATTCTGCAGATTGCTTCTTCGTTATGCGTGAATACATAAAGCAGTCGACATTTCACATTCACAAACAGATATCTGTAAAAACCAATTCAATCTGCACAGATAAGTATTTTTAGCATCCCTTACATCTGGACCAATCTGCAGATTGCGTCTTGGGATATGCGCGAATACATAAAGCAGTCGACATTTTACATTCACAAACAGCAATCTGTAAAAACCAGATCATATCTGCACAGATGATTATTCTCAGCATCTTTTACATCTGGACCAAATCTGCAGATTGCTTCTCGTGATATGCGTGAATACATAAAGCAGTCGACATTTCACATTACACACATATTTTTAAAAACCGATCATATCTGCACAGATAATTATTCTTAGCATCTTTTACATCTGGACCTAATCTGCAGATTTCGTCTTGTGTTTTTCGTAAATACATAAAGCAGTCGACATTTCACATTTACAACAGATATTTTTAAAAAACCAGATCATATCTGCACAGATAAGTATTCTTAGCATCTTTTACATCTGGACCTAATCTGCAGATTTCGTCTTGTGATTTGCGTAAATACATAAAGCAGTCGACATTTCACATTTACAAACAGATATCTGTTAAAATTCAGATCATATCTGCACAGATGATGATTCTCATCATCTTTTACATCTGGGCCAAATCTGCAGATTGTGTCTCGTGATATGCGTGAATACATAAAGCAGTCGACATTTTACATTCACAACAGATATCTGTAAAAAACCAATTCGAATCTGCACAGATGATATTCTCAGCATCTTTTACATCTGGGCCAAATCTGCAGATTTCGTCTTGTGATTTGCGTAAATACATAAAGCAGTCGACATTTCACATTCACAAACAGATATCTGTAAAAAAACCAATTCAAATCTGCACAGATAAGTATTTTTAGCATCCCTTTTCATCTTGACCAATCTGCAGATTGCGTCTTGGGATATGCGCGAATACATAAAGCAGTCGACATTTTACATTTCACAAACAGCATATCTGTAAAAAACCAGATCATATTGCACAGATGATTATTCTCATCTTTTACATCTGGGCCAAATCTGCAGATTGTGTCTCGTGATATGCGTGAATACATAAAGCAGTCGACATTTTACATTTACAAAAAGTATCTGTAAAAAACTCCGATCATATCTGCACAGATAATTATTTCTAGCATCTTTTACATCTGGACCTAATCTGCAGATTTCGTCTTGTGATTTGCGTAAATACATAAAGCAGTCGACATTTCACATTTACAAACAGATATCTGTAAAAAACCAGATCATATTTGCACAGATGATGATTCTCATCATCTTTTACATCTGGGCCAAATCTGCAGATTGCTTCTCGTTATATGCGTGAATAAATAAAGCAGTCGACATTTCACATTTACAAACAGATATCTGTAAAAATTCAGATCATATCTGCACAGATGATTATTCTCAGCATCTTTTACATCTGGACCTAATCTGCAGATTTCGTCTTGTGTTTTTCGTAAATACATAGAGCAGTCGACATTTTACATTCACAAACAGATATCTGTAAAAAACCAATTCGAATCTGCACAGATAATTATTTTTAGCATCCCTTTCATCTGGGCCAATTCTGCAGATTGCTTCTCGTGATATGCGTGAATACATAAAGCAGTCGACATTTCCATTAAAACAGATAATCTGAAAAATTCAAGATCATATCTGCACAGATGATTATCTCATCATCTTTACATCTGGACCAAATCTGCAGATTGCTTCTCGTGATATGCGTGAATACATAAAGCAGTCGACATTTACCATTCACAAACAGATATGTTAAAAACCAATCGAATCTGCACAGATAAGTATTTTAGCATCCCTTTCATCTGGGCCAATCTGCAGATTGCTTCTCGTGATATGCGTGAATACATAAAGCAGTCGACATTTCACATTCACAAACAGATATCTGTAAAAAAACCAATTCAAATCTGCACAGATAATATTTTAGCATCCCTTACATCTTACCAATCCTGCAGATTGCGTCTTGGGATATCGCGAAACATAAAGCAGTAGACATTTTACATTCACAAACAGCAATGTGTAACAAACCAGACATATTGCACAGATATTATCCATCATCTTTACATCTGGACCAAATCTCAATGCTCTCGTGATATGCGAATACATGAACAGTCGACATTCATCATTTACACACATATTTAAAAACCGAGCATATCTGCACAGATAAGTATTCTAGCATCTTTACATCCTGGCCTAATCTGCAGATTCGTCTTGTGATTTGCGTAAATACATAAAGCAGTCGACATTTCACATTTACAAACAGATATCTGTTAAAATTCAGATCATATCTGCACAGATAAGTATTCTTAGCATCTTTTACATCTGGACCGAATTTGCAGATTTCGTCTTGTGATTTGCGTAAATACAAAACAGTCGACATTCACATTCACAACAGATATCTGTAAAAAACCAATTCGAATCCTGCACAGATAATATTTTAGCATCCCTTTCATCTGGCCAATTCTGCAGATTGATTCTCGTGATATGCGTGAATACATGAAGCAGTCGACATTCACATTTACACACATATTTTTTAAAAAACCGGACATATCTGCACAGATAAAGTATTCTTAGCACTTTTACATCTGGACCTAATCTGCCAGATTTCGTCTTGTGATTTGCGTAAATACATAAACAGTCGACATTTCACATTTACAAACAGATATCTGTTAAAATTCAATCATATCTGCACAAATATTATCCACATCTTTTGCATCTGAGCAAAATCTCAGATTGCGACTCGTGTTTTTCGTAAATACATAGAGCAGTCGGCATTTACATTCACAACAGATATCTGTAAAAACCAATTCGAATCTGCACAGATGATTATCTCAGCATCTTTACATCAGGCAAAATCTGCAGATTCGTCTTGTGATTTGCGTAAATACATAAAGCAGTCGACATTTCACATTCACAAACAGATATCGTAAAAAACCAATTCAAATCTGCACAGATAAGTATTTTAACATCCCTTCATCTTGACCAATCCTGCGATTGCGTCTTGGGATATGCGCGAATACATAAAGCTGGCGACATTTTACATTCACAACAGCAATCTGTAAAAAACCAGATCATATTTGCACAGATGATGATTCTCATCATCTTTTACATCTGGCCAAATCTGCAGATTGTTCTCGTGATATGCGTGAATACATAAAGCAGTCGACATTTACCATTTACAAAAAGGTATCTGTAAAAACTCCGATCATATTGGAGAGATAATATTCTTAGCATCTTTACATCTGGACCTAATCTGCAGATTACGTCTTGTTTTTCGTAAATACATAGAGCAGTCGACATTTCACATTTACAAACAGATATCTGTAAAAATTCAGATCATACTGCACAGATGATTATTCTCAGCATCTTTTATATCTGGACCAATCTGCCGATTGTTCTCGTGATATGCGTGAATACATAAAGCAGTTGACATTTACATTCACAAACAGATATCTGTAAAAAACCAGATCATATCTGCACAGGTAAGTATTCTTAGCATCCTTCATCATCTGGACCAATCTGCAGATTGCTTCTCGTGATATGCGTGAATAAATAAGCAGTCGACATTTACATTCACAAACAGATATCTGTAAAAACCAATTCGAATCTGCACAGATAAGTATTCTTAGCATCTTACTCTGGGCCAATCTGCAGATTTTCTCGTGATTGCGTAAATACATAAAGCATCGACATTTCACATTACAAACAGATATCTGTAAACAATTCAAATCTGCACAGATAAGTATTTTTACATCTTACATCTTGACCAATCCTGCAGATTGCGTCTTGGTATGGCGAATACATAAAGCAGTGACATTTTACATTCACAAACAGCAATGTGTAAAAACCAATCATATTTGCACAGATGATTATTCTTATCTTTACATCTGGACCAATTGCAGATTGTTCTCGTGATATGCGTGAATACATGAAGCAGTCGACATTTACATTTACACACATATTTTAAAAACCGGAGCATATCTGCACAGATAAGTATTCTTAGCATCTTTACATCTGGTCCTAATCTGCAGATTTCGTCTTGTGATTTGCGTAAATACATAAAGCAGTCGACATTTCACATTTACAACAGATATCTGTTAAAATCCAGATCATATCTGCACAGATAAGTATTCTTAGCATCTTTTACATCTGGACCTAATCTGCAGATTTCGTCTTGTGATTTGCGTAATACATAAAGCAGTCGACATTTCACATTCACAAACAGATATCTGTAAAAAACCAATCATGCACAGATATTATTTTAGCATCCTTTCATCTGGCCAATCTGCAGATGGTCTCGTGATATCGTGAATACATAAAGCAGTCGACATTTACATTTACAACATATCTGTAAAAAACCATCGAATCTGCACAGATAATTATTCTAGCATCTTTACATCTGGACCTAATCTGCAGATTCGTCTGTGATTTCGTAAATACATAAGCAGTCGACATTTACATTCACAAACAGATATCTGTAAAAACCAGATCAATCTGCACAGATAATATTCTAGCATCCTTTTCATCTGGCAAATCTGCAGATTTCGTCGTGATTGCGTAAATACATAAAGCAGTCGACATTTCACATTCACAAACAGATATCTGTAAAAAACCAATTCAAATCTGCACAGATAATATTTTTACATCCCTTACATCTTGACCAATCCTGCAGATGCGTCTTGGATATCCGAATACATAAAGCAGTCGACATTTTACATTCACAAACAGCAATCTGTAAAAAACCAGATCATATTGCACAGATGATTATTTCATCATCTTTTACATCTGGCCAAATCTGCAGATTGTTCTCGTGATATGCGTGAATACATGAAGCAGTCGACATTTACATTTACACACATATTTTTAAAAACCGGAGCATATCTGCAAGATAAGTATCTTAGCATCTTTTACATCTGGTCCTAATCTGCAGATTCGTCTTGTGATTTGCGTAAATACATAAAGCAGTCGACATTTCACATTTACAAACAGATATCTGTAAAATCAGATCATATCTGCACAGATAATTATTCTAGCATCTTTACATCTGGACCAATTGCAGATTGTCGTCTCGTGATTGCGTAAATACATAAAGCAGTCGACATTTCACATTCACAAACAGATATCTGTAAAAAACCAGATTCGATATTCTGCACAGGTGAATTATTCTTTAGCATCCTTTCCATCACTGGACCAAATCTGCAGATTGCTTCTCGTGATTGCGTGAAAAATAAGCAGTCGACATTTCACATTCACAAACAGATATCTGTAAAAAACCAATTCAATCTGCACAGATAATATTTTTAGCATCCCTTACATCTTGACCAATCCTGCAGATTGCGTCTTGGGATATGCGCGAATACATAAAGCAGTAGACATTTTACATTCACAAACAGCAATCTGTAAAAAACCAGATCATATTTGCACAGATGATATTCTCATCATCTTTTACATCTGGACCAATCTGCAGATTGCTTCTCGTGATATGCGTGAATACATAAGCAGTCGACATTTACATTTACAAACAGTATTGTAAAAAACCGATCATATCTGCACAGATAAGTATTCTTAGCATCTTTTACATCTGGCCTAATCTGCAGATTCGTCTTGTGATTGCGTAATACATAAAGCAGTCGACATTTCACATTTACAAACAGATATCTGTAAAATTCAGATCATACTGCACAGATAATATTTAGCATCTTTTAATCTGACCAATTGCAGATTCGTCTTGGATTGCGTAATACATAAAGCAGTCGACATTTTACATTCACAAACAGATATCTGTAAAAAACCAATCAATCTGCACAGATAATATTTCATCCCTTTCATCTGGCCAATTCTGCAGATTGTTCTGTGATATGCGTGAATACATGAAGCAGTCGACATTTACATTACACAATATTTAAAAACCGGAGCATATCTGCACAGATAAGTATCTTAGCATCTTTTACATCTGGACCTAATCTGCAGATTTCGTCTTGTGATTTGCGTAAATACATAAAGCAGTCGACATTTCACATTTACAAACAGATATCTGTTAAAATTCAGATCATATCTGCACAAATGATTATTCTCAGCATCTTTTGCATCTGAGCAAATCTGCAGATTGCGACTCGTGTTTTTCGTAAATACATAGAGCAGTCGGCATTTTACATTCACAACAGATATCTGTAAAAAACCAATTCGAATCTGCACAGATGATTATTCTCAGCATCTTTTACATCAGGGCAAAATCTGCAGATTTCGTCTTGTGATTTGCGTAAATACATAAGCAGTCGACATTTCACATTCACAAACAGATATCTGTAAAAAACCAATTCAAATCTGCACAGATAAGTATTTTTAACATCCCTTTCATCTTGACCAATCTGCGGATTGCGTCTTGGGATATGCGCGAATACATAAAGCTGGCGACATTTTACATTCACAAACAGCAATCTGTAAAAACCAGATCATATTTGCACAGATGATGATTCTCATCATCTTTTACATCTGGGCCAATCTGCAGATTGTGTCTCGTGATATGCGTGAATACATAAAGCAGTCGACATTTTACATTTACAAAAAGGTATCTGTAAAAACTCCGATCATATCTGGAGAGATAATTATTCTTAGCATCTTTTACATCTGGACCTAATCTGCAGATTACGTCTTGTGTTTTCGTAAATACATAGAGCAGTCGACATTTCACATTTACAAACAGATATCTGTAAAAATTCAGATCATAGCTGCACAGATGATTATTCTCAGCATCTTTATACTGGACCAATCTGCCGATTGTGTCTCGTGATATGCGTGAATACATAAAGCAGTTGACATTTTACATTCACAAACAGATATCTGTAAAAACCAGATCATATCTGCACAGGTAAGTATTCTTAGCATCCTTTCATCTGGACCAATCTGCAGATTGCTTCTGTGATATGCGTGAATAATAAAGCAGTCGACATTTTACATTCACAAACAGATATCTGTAAAAACCAATTCAATCTGCACAGATAATTATTTTAGCATCCTTTCACTGGCCAATCTGCAGATTGTTCTCGTGATATGCTGAATACATGAAGCAGTCACATTTCACATTTACAACATATTTTAAAAAACGATCATATCTGCACAGATAATATTCTTAGCATCTTTTACATCTGGTCCAATCTGCAGATTCGTCTTGTGATTTGCGTAAATACATAAAGCAGTCGACATTTCACATTTACAAACAGATATCTGTTAAAATTCAGATCATATCTGCACAGATAATATTCTTAGCATCTTTTACATCTGGACCGAATTTGCAGATTTCGTCTGTGATTTGCGTAAATACATAAAGCAGTCGACATTTTACATTCACAAACAGATATCTGTAAAAACCAATTCGAATCTGCACAGATAATATTTTAGCATCCTTTCATCTGGCCAATCTGCAGATTGATTCTCGTGATATGCGTGAATACATAAAGCAGTCGACATTTTACATTCACAAACAGCAATCTGTAAAAAACCAGATCATATTGCACAGATGATATTCTCATCATCTTTTACATCTGGGCCAAATCTGCAGATTGTGTCTCGTGATATGCGTGAATACATAAAGCAGTCGACATTTACATTTACAAAAGGTATCTGTAAAAACTCCGATCATATCTGGAGAGATAATTATTCTTAGCATCTTTTACATCTGGACCTAATCTGCAGATTACGTCTTGTGTTTTTCGTAAATACATAGAGCAGTCGACATTTCACATTTACAACAGATATCTGTAAAAATTCAGATCATAGCTGCACAGATGATTATTCTCAGCATCTTTTAATCTGGACCTAATCTGCCGATTGTGTCTCGTGATATGCGTGAATACATAAAGCAGTGACATTTACATTCACAAAGAATATCTGTAAAAAACCAATTCAAATCTGCACAGATAAGTATTTTAGCATCCCTTTCATCTTGACCAATCTTGCAGATTGCGTCTTGGGATATGCGTGAATACATAAAGCAGTGACATTTTACATTCACAAACAGATATCTGTAAAAAACCAGATCATATCTGCACAGGTAAGTATTCTTAGCATCCTTCATCATCTGGACCAAATCTGCAGATTGCTTCTCGTTATATGCGTGAATAATAAAGCAGTCGACATTTCACATTTACAAACAGATATATGTAAAAATTCAGATCATATCTGCACAGATGATTATTCTCAGTAACTTTTACATCTGGACCTAATCTGCAGATTGCGTCTTGTGTTTCGTAAATACATAGAGCAGTCGACATTTTACCTTCACAAACAGATATCTGTAAAAACCAATTCGAATCTGCACAGATAATTATTTTTAGCATCCCTTTCAGCTGGGCCAATTCTGCAGATTGCTTCTCGTGATATGCGTGAATACATGAAGCAGTCGACATTATCACATTACACACATATTTTTAAAAAACCGGAGCATATCTGCACAGATAAGTATTCTTAGCATCTTTTACATCTGGTCCTAATCTGCAGATTTCGTCTTGTGATTTGCGTAAATACATAAAGCAGTCGACATTTCACATTTACAAACAGATATCTGTTAAAATTCAGATCATATCTGCACAGATAAGTATTTTAGCATCTTTTACATCTGGACCGAATTTGCAGATTTCGTCTTGTGATTTGCGTAAATACATAAAGCAGTCGACATTTCACATTCACAAACAGATATCTGTAAAAACCAATTCGAATCTGCACAGATAATTATTTTTAGCATCCTTTCATCTGGGCCAATTCTGCAGATTGATTCTCGTGATATGCGTGAATACATGAAGCAGTCGACATTTCACATTTACACACATATTTTTAAAAAACCGGAGCATATCTGCACAGATAATATTCTCAGTAACTTTTACATCTGGACCTAATCTGCAGATTTCGTCTTGTGTTTTTCGTAAATACATAGAGCAGTCGACATTTACCTTCACAAACAGATATCTGTAAAAAACCAATTCGAATCTGCACAGATAATTATTTTAGCATCCCTTTCAGCTGGGCCAATTCTGCAGATTGCTTCTCGTGATATGCGTGAATACATAAAGATGTCGACATTTCACATTTATAAACAGATATCTGTAAAAATTCAGATCATATCTGCACAGATGATTATTCTCATCATCTTTTACATCTGGGCCAAATCTGCAGATTGCTTCTCGTGATATGCGTGAATACATAAAGCAGTCGACATTTTACATTCACAAACAGATATCTGTAAGAAACCAATTCGAATCTGCACAGATAAGTATTTTAGCATCCCTTTCATCTGGGCCAATTCTGCAGATTGCTTCTCGTGATATGCTGAATACATAAAGCAGTCGACATTTACATTCACAAACAGATATCTGTAAAAAACCAATTCAATCTGCACAGATAAGTATTTTTAGCATCCCTTACATCTGACCAATCCTGCAGATTGCGTCTTGGATATGCGCGAATACATAAAGCAGTAGACATTTTACATTCACAAACAGCAATGTGTAAAAACCAGATCATATTTGCACAGATGATTATTCTCATCATCTTTTACATCTGGACCAAATCTGCAGATTGCTTCTCGTGATATGCGTGA
Organism: Nasonia vitripennis; assembly: GCF_009193385.2. Classification (NCBI taxonomy): domain Eukaryota; kingdom Metazoa; phylum Arthropoda; class Insecta; order Hymenoptera; family Pteromalidae; genus Nasonia; species Nasonia vitripennis. Next base: position 56,235 of record NW_022279909.1, read on the forward strand.
ATACATGAAGCAGTCGACATTTCACATTTACACACATATTTTTAAAAAACCGGAGCATATCTGCACAGATAAGTATTCTTAGCATCTTTTACATCTGGTCCTAATCTGCAGATTTCGTCTTGTGATTTGCGTAAATACATAAAGCGTCGACATTTCACATTTACAAACAGATATCTGTTAAAATTCAGATCATATCTGCACAGATAAGTATTCTTAGCATCTTTTACATCTGGACCTAATTTGCAGATTCGTCTTGTGATTGCGTAATACATAAAGCAGTCGACATTTCACATTTACAAACAGATATCTGTAAAATTCAGATCATATCTGCACAGATGATATTCTCATCATCTTTTACATCTGGGCCAAATCTGCAGATTGTGTCTCGTGATATGCGTGAATACATAAAGCAGTCGACATTTACATTTACAAAAATATCTGTAAAAACTCCGATCATATCTGGAAGATAATTATTCTTAGCATCTTTTACATCTGGACCTAATCTGCAGATTACGTCTTGTGTTTTTCGTAAATACATAGAGCAGTCGACATTTCACATTTACAAACAGATATCTGTAAAAATTCAGATCATAGCTGCACAGATGATTATTCTCAGCATCTTTTATATCTGGACCTAATCTGCCGATTGTGTCTCGTGATATGCGTGAATACATAAAGCAGTCGACATTTTACATTTACAAAAAGGTATCTGTAAAAACTCCGATCATATCTGGAGAGATAATTATTCTTAGCATCTTTTACATCTGGACCTAATCTGCAGATTCGTCTTGTGTTTTCGTAAATACATAGAGCAGTCGACATTTTACATTCACAAACAGATATCTGTAAAATACCAATTCGAATCTGCACAGATAATTATTTTTAGCATCCCTTTCATCTTGACCAATCCTGCAGATTGCTTCTCGTGATATGCGTGAATACATAAAGCAGTCGACATTTTACATTCACAAACAGATATCTGTAAGAAACCAATTCGAATCTGCACAGATAAGTATTTTTAGCATCCCTTTCATCTGGGCCAATTCTGCAGATTGCTTCTCGTGATATGCGTGAATACATAAAGCAGTCGACATTTCACATTCACAAACAGATATCTGTAAAAAACCAATTCAAATCTGCACAGATAAGTATTTTTAGCATCCCTTACATCTTTACCAATCCTGCAGATTGCGTCTTGGGATATGCGCGAATACATAAAGCAGTAGACATTTTACATTCACAAACAGCAATGTGTAACAAACCAGATCATATTTGCACAGATGATTATTCTCATCATCTTTTACATCTGGACCAAATCTGCAGATTGCTTCTCGTGTTTTTCGTAAATACATAGAGCAGTCGGCATTTTACATTCACCAACAGATATCTGTAAAAAACCAATTCGAATCTGCACAGATGATTATTCTCAGCATCTTTTACATCAGGGCAAAATCTGCAGATTTCGTCTTGTGATTTGCGTAAATACATAAAGCAGTCGACATTTCACATTCACAAACAGATATCTGTAAAAAGCCAATTCAAATCTGCACAGATAAGTATTTTTAGCATCCCTTTCATCTTGACCAATCCTGCGGATTGCGTCTTGGGATATGCGCGAATACATAAAGCTGGCGACATTTTACATTCACAAACAGCAATCTGTAAAAAACCAGTTCATATTTGCACAGATGATGATTCTCATCATCTTTTACATCTGGGCCAAATCTGCAGATTGTGTCTCGTGATATGCGTGAATACATAAAGCAGTCGACATTTTACATTTACAAAAAGGTATCTGTAAAAACTCCGATCATATCTGGAGAGATAATTATTCTTAGCATCTTTTACATCTGGACCTAATCTGCAGATTACGTCTTGTGTTTTTCGTAAATACATAGAGCAGTCGACATTTCACATTTACAAACAGATATCTGTAAAAATTCAGATCATAGCTGCACAGATGATTATTCTCAGCATCTTTTATATCTGGACCTAATCTGCGATTGTGTCTCGTGATATGCGTGAATACATAAAGCAGTTGACATTTTACATTCACAAAAAATATCTGTAAAAAACCAATTCAAATCTGCACAGATAAGTATTTTTAGCATCCCTTTCATCTTGACCAATCTTGCAGATTGCGTCTTGGGATATGCGTGAATACATAAAGCAGTCGACATTTTATATTCACAAACAGATATCTGTAAAAAACCAGATCATATCTGCACAGGTAAGTATTCTTAGCATCCTTCATCATGTGGACCGAATCTGCAGATTGCTTCTCGTTATATGCGTGAATAAATAAAGCAGTCGACATTTCACATTAACAAACAGATATATGTAAAAATTCAGATCATATCTGCACAGATGATTATTCTCAGTAACTTTTACATCTGGACCTAATCTGCAGATTTCGTCTTGTGTTTTTCGTAAATACATAGAGCTGTCGACATTTTACCTTCACAAACAGATATCTGTAAAAAACCAATTCGAATCTGCACAGATAATTATTTTTAGCATCCCTTTCAGCTGGGCCAATTCTGCAGATTGCTTCTCGTGATATGCGTGAATACATAAAGATGTCGACATTTCACATTTATAAACAGATATCTGTAAAAATTCAGATCATATCTGCACAGATGATTATTCTCATCATCTTTTACATCTGGGCCAAATCTGCAGATTGCTTCTCGTGATATGCGTGAATACATAAAGCAGTCGACATTTTACATTCACAAACAGATATCTGTAAGAAACCAATTCGAATCTGCACAGATAAGTATTTTTAGCATCCCTTTCATCTGGGCCAATTCTGCAGATTGCTTCTCGTGATATGCGTGAATACATAAAGCAGTCGACATTTCACATTCACAAACAGATATCTGTAAAAAACCAATTCAAATCTGCACAGATAAGTATTTTTAGCATCCCTTACATCTTTACCAATCCTGCAGATTGCGTCTTGGGATATGCGCGAATACATAAAGCAGTAGACATTTTACATTCACAAACAGCAATGTGTAACAAACCAGATCATATTTGCACAGATGATTATTCTCATCATCTTTTACATCTGGACCAAATCTGCAGATTGCTTCTCGTGATATGCGTGAATACATGAAGCAGTCGACATTTCACATTTACACACATATTTTAAAAAACCGGAGCATATCTGCACAGATAAGTATTCTTAGCATCTTTTACATCTGGTCCTAATCTGCAGATTTCGTCTTGTGATTTGCGTAAATACATAAAGCAGTCGACATTTCACATTTACAAACAGATATCTGTTAAAATTCAGATCATATCTGCACAGATAAGTATTCTTAGCATCTTTTACATCTGGACCTAATTTGCAGATTTCGTCTTGTGATTGCGTAAATACATAAAGCAGTCGACATTTCACATTCACAAACAGATATCTGTAAAAAACCAATTCGAATCTGCACAGATAATTATTTTTAGCATCCCTTTCATCGGGCCAATTCTGCAGATTGATTCTCGTGATATGCGTGAATACATGAAGCAGTCGACATTTCACATTTACACACATATTTTTAAAAAACCGGAGCATATCTGCACAGATAAGTATTCTTAGCATCTTTTACATCTGGACCTAATCTGCAGATTTCGTCTTGTGATTTGCGTAAATACATAAAGCAGTCGACATTTCACATTTACAAACAGATATCTGTTAAAATTCAGATCATATCTGCACAAATGATTATTCTCAGCATCTTTTGCATCTGAGCAAAATCTGCAGATTGCGATCGTGTTTTTCGTAAATACATAGAGCAGTCGGCATTTTACATTCACCAACAGATATCTGTAAAAAACCAATTCGAATCTGCACAGATGATTATTCTAGCATCTTTACATCAGGGCAAATCTGCAGATTTCGTCTTGTGATTTGCGTAAATACATAAAGCAGTCGACATTTCACATTCACAAACAGATATCTGTAAAAAACCAATTCAAATCTGCACAGATAAGTATTTTTACATCCCTTTCATCTTGACCAATCCTGCGGATTGCGTCTTGGGATATGCGCGAATACATAAAGCTGGCGACATTTTACATTCACAAACAGCAATCTGTAAAAAACCAGATCATATTTGCACAGATGATGATTCTCATCATCTTTTACATCTGGGCCAAATCTGCAGATTGTGTCTCGTGATATGCGTGAATACATAAAGCAGTCGACATTTTACATTTACAAAAAGGTATCTGTAAAAATTCAGATCATAGCTGCACAGATAATTATTCTCAGCATCTTTTATATCTGGACCTAATCTGCCGATTGTGTCTCGTGATATGCGTGAATACATAAAGCAGTGACATTTACATTCACAAACAGATATCTGTAAAAAACCAGATCATATCTGCACAGATAATTATTCTTAGCATCTTATCATCTGGACCAATCTGCAGATTGCTTCTCGTATATGCGTGAATACATAAAGCAGTCGACATTTCACATTTACAAACAGATATATGTAAAAATCAGATCATATCGCACAGATATATTCTCAGTACTTTACATCTGGACCTAATCTGCAGATTGCGTCTTGTGTTTTTCGTAAATACATAGAGCAGTCGACATTTTACCTTCACAAACAGATATCTGTAAAAAACCAATTCGAATCTGCACAGATAATTATTTTTAGCATCCCTTTCAGCTGGGCCAATTCTGCAGATTGCTTCTCGTGATATGCGTGAATACATGAAGCAGTCGACATATCACATTTACACACATATTTTTAAAAAACCGGAGCATATCTGCACAGATAAGTATTCTTAGCATCTTTTACATCTGGTCCTAATCTGCAGATTTCGTCTTGTGATTTGCGTAAATACATAAAGCAGTCGACATTTCACATTTACAAACAGATATCTGTTAAAATTCAGATCATATCTGCACAGATAAGTATTCTTAGCATCTTTTACATCTGGACCGAATTTGCAGATTTCGTCTTGTGATTTGCGTAAATACATAAAGCAGTCGACATTTCACATTCACAAACAGATATCTGTAAAAAACCAATTCGAATCTGCACAGATAATTATTTTTAGCATCCCTTTCATCTGGGCCAATTCTGCAGATTGATTCTCGTGATATGCGTGAATACATGAAGCAGTCGACATTTCACATTTACACACATATTTTTAAAAAACCGGAGCATATCTGCACAGATAAGTATTCTCAGTAACTTTTACATCTGGACCTAATCTGCAGATTTCGTCTTGTGTTTTTCGTAAATACATAGAGCAGTCGACATTTTACCTTCACAAACAGATATCTGTAAAAAACCAATTCGAATCTGCACAGATAATTATTTTTAGCATCCCTTTCAGCTGGGCCAATTCTGCAGATTGCTTCTCGTGATATGCGTGAATACATAAAGATGTCGACATTTCACATTTATAAACAGATATCTGTAAAAATTCAGATCATATCTGCACAGATGATTATTCTCATCATCTTTTACATCTGGGCCAAATCTGCAGATTGCTTCTCGTGATATGCGTGAATACATAAAGCAGTCGACATTTACATTCACAAACAGATATCTGTAAGAAACCAATTCGAATCTGCACAGATAAGTATTTTTAGCATCCCTTTCATCTGGGCCAATTCTGCAGATTGCTTCTCGTGATATGCCTGAATACATAAAGCAGTCGACATTTCACATTCACAAACAGATATCTGTAAAAAACCAATTCAAATCTGCACAGATAAGTATTTTTAGCATCCCTTACATCTTGACCAATCCTGCAGATTGCGTCTTGGGATATGCGCGAATACATAAAGCAGTAGACATTTTACATTCACAAACAGCAATGTGTAACAAACCAGATCATATTTGCACAGATGATTATTCTCATCATCTTTTACATCTGGACCAAATCTGCAGATTGCTTCTCGTGATATGCGTGAATACATGAAGCAGTCGACATTTCACATTTACACACATATTTTTAAAAAACCGGAGCATATCTGCACAGATAAGTATTCTTAGCATCTTTTACATCTGGTCCTAATCTGCAGATTTCGTCTTGTGATTTGCGTAAATACATAAAGCCGTCGACATTTCACATTTACAAACAGATATCTGTTAAAATTCAGATCATATCTGCACAGATAAGTATTCTTAGCATCTTTTACATCTGGACCTAATTGCAGATTTCTCTTGTGATTTGCGTAAATACATAAAGCAGTCGACATTTCACATTTACAAACAGATATCTGTTAAAATTCAGACCATATCTGCACAAATGATTATTCTCAGGATCTTTTGCATCTGAGCAAAATCTGCAGATTGCGACTCGTGTTTTTCGTAAATACATAGAGCAGTCGGCATTTTACATTCACCAACAGATATCTGTAAAAAACCAATTCGAATCTGCACAGATGATTATTCTCAGCATCTTTTACATCAGGGCAAAATCTGCAGATTTCGTCTTGTGATTTGCGTAAATACATAAAGCAGTCGACATTTCACATTCACAAACAGATATCTGTAAAAAACCAATTCAAATCTGCACAGATAAGTATTTTTAGCATCCCTTTCATCTTGACCAATCCTGCGGATTGCGTCTTGGGATATGCGCGAATACATAAAGCTGGCGACATTTTACATTCACAAACAGCAATCTGTAAAAAACCAGATCATATTTGCACAGATGATGATTCTCATCATCTTTTACATCTGGGCCAAATCTGCAGATTGTGTCTCGTGATATGCGTGAATACATAAAGCAGTCGACATTTTACATTTACAAAAAGGTATCTGTAAAAACTCCGATCATATCTGGAGAGATAATTATTCTTAGCATCTTTTACATCTGGACCTAATCTGCAGATTACGTCTTGTGTTTTTCGTAAATACATAGAGCAGTCGACATTTCACATTTACAAACAGATATCTGTAAAATTCAGATCATAGCTGCACAGATGATTATTCTCAGCATCTTTTATATCTGGACCTAATCTGCCGATTGTGTCTCGTGATATGCGTGAATACATAAAGCAGTTGACATTTTACATTCACAAAGAAATATCTGTAAAAAACCAATTCAAATCTGCACAGATAAGTATTTTAGCATCCCTTTCATCTTGACCAATCTTGCAGATTGCGTCTTGGATATGCGTGAATACATAAAGCAGTCGACATTTTATTCACAAACAGATATCTGTAAAAACCAGATCATATCTGCACAGGTAAGTATTCTTAGCATCCTTCATCATCTGGACCAAATCTGCAGATTGCTTCTCGTATATGCGTGAATAATAAAGCAGTCGACATTTCACATTTACAAACAGATATATGTAAAAATTCAGATCATATCTGCACAGATATTATTCTCAGTAACTTTTACATCTGGACCTAATCTGCAGATTCGTCTTGTGTTTTCGTAAATACATAGAGCAGTCGACATTTTACCTTCACAAACAGATATCTGTAAAAAACCAATTCGAATCTGCACAGATAATTATTTTTAGCATCCCTTTCAGCTGGGCCAATTCTGCAGATTGCTTCTCGTGATATGCGTGAATACATAAAGAGTCGACATTTCACATTAAAACAGATATCTGTAAAAAACAATCATATCTGCACAGATGATTATCTCATCTTTAATCTGGACCTAATCTGCAGATTTCGTCTTGTGTTCGTAAATACATAAGCAGTCGACATTTTACATTCACAAACAGATATCTGTAAAAAACCAATTCGAATCTGCACAGATAATTATTTTAGCATCCCTTTCATCTGGGCCAATTCTGCAGATTGCTTCTCGTGATATGCGTGAATACATGAAGCAGTCGACATTTCACATTTACACACATATTTTTAAAAAACCGGGCATATCTGCAAGATAAGTATTCTTAGCATCTTTTACATCTGGTCCTAATCTGCAGATTTCGTCTTGTGATTTGCGTAAATACATAAAGCAGTCGACATTTCACATTTACAAACAGATATCTGTTAAAATTCAGATCATATCTGCACAGATAAGTATTCTTAGCATCTTTTACATCTGGACCGAATTTGCAGATTTCGTTCTTGTGATTTGCGTAAATACATAAAGCAGTCGACATTTCACATTCACAAACAGATATCTGTAAAAAACCAATTCGAATCTGCACAGATAATTATTTTTAGCATCCCTTTCATCTGGGCCAATTCTGCAGATTGATTCTCGTGATATGCGTGAATACATGAAGCAGTCGACATTTCACATTTACACACATATTTTTAAAAAACCGGAGCATATCTGCACAGATAAGTATTCTTAGCATCTTTTACATCTGGACCTAATCTGCAGATTTCGTCTTGTGATTTGCGTAAATACATAAAGCAGTCGACATTTCACATTTACAAACAGATATCTGTTAAATTCAGATCATATCTGCACAAATGATTATTCTCAGCATCTTTTGCATCTGGAGCAAAATCTGCAGATTGCGACTCGTGTTTTTCGTAAATACATAGAGCAGTCGGCATTTCACATTCAAACAGATATCTGTAAAAATTCGACATTGCACAGATGATTTCTCAGCTCTTTTACTAGAAAATCTGCAATTTCGTCTTGTGATTGCGTAAATACATAAAGCAGTCGACATTTCACATTCACAAACAGATATCTGTAAAAAACCAATTCAAATCTGCACAGATAAGTATTTTTAGCATCCCTTTCATCTTGACCAATCCTGCGGATTGCGTCTTGGGATATGCGCGAATACATAAAGCGGCGACATTTTACATTCACAAACAGCAATCTGTAAAAAACCAGATCATATTTGCACAGATGATGATTCTCATCATCTTTTACATCTGGGCAAATCTGCAGATTGTGTCTCGTGATATGCGTGAATACATAAAGCAGTCGACATTTTACATTTACAAAAAGGTATCTGGTAAAACTCCGATCATATCTGGAGAGGATAATTATTCTTAGATCTTTTACATCTGGACCTAATCTGCAGATTACGTCTTGTGTTTTTCGTAAATACATAGAGCAGTCGACATTTCACATTTACAAACAGATATCTGTAAAATTCAGATCATAGCTGCACAGATGATTATTCTCAGCATCTTTTATATCTGGACCTAATCTGCAGATTGTGTCTCGTGATATGCGTGAATACATAAAGCAGTTGACATTTTACATTCACAAACAAATATCTGTAAAAAACCAATTCAAATCTGCACAGATAAGTATTTTTAGCATCCCTTTCATCTTGACCAATCTGCAGATTGCGTCTTGTGATATGCG